>NC_057808.1:259721133-259733474 GCF_018294505.1 Triticum aestivum | reverse complement strand
CTGAGGAGCTATCCGTAACCAGCGAGATATGCGCTTCGTCAGATAGCATAGTCTGCTTTGAAGACCTTGTTTTCACTCCAGAATTTGCCATCACCGTGTCAAATGGCTGATGCACACGAAGAGCAGTTGAATGTACTAACATTGTTGACAAATGTAATATGTAATGAAAAAAAGGATGGACTGATATAATTTACATATAAGATGACTGGCTAAGCAGGATGGCATTGCAAAATTCACATATATAATGCCTGGCTAAACAAGATGGCGTTGCATAATTCACATAAACGATGAATAAACTAAACAGATGGCATTCGCACAAAGGATGTCTAAACTAAGCATATGACATATTTGATGTATAAAGTAAGCAATGCAAGACACCATATGCATGATATAACCAACATCAGCATGCCAAGTTAGAGCGAAGACCTCAGGGGGTAAATAGGAGTTGTCTTCTCCTTCTGAATCCCCCTCAGAACAGATATCTTCCTCTCGATTACAATCCAAAATGCATGGAGGGGGGGCTGCCTTTGCGCCTACCATGGAGTGACGTCTGCATGAAATTTTATTGCCACACAAGGCTCGTCTCTTTTGCTCTACATGTTCAGTTCCATTGTTTACAATAACTGTCATGCATAGGAATAAAACATAGTGAGATTATGTAAGGAGTGCATGCAGAAATCCAGAGTGATGGTAGCAACGTGTAGATAGACCCAAAACCAATAATAGCAGGCAGATAATGGCTTCAGTTAAAAAATACAGATAATGGCTTCTTTATTGTTTGTTTCCCACCCAACATGAAACTCATAGTAGACACCGGAGATTAACCAGATAGTAGATAGATACTATTGATAGCGGCCCCGATATGTACCCCACAACCATTTAAAAACTCAAGTTTGACCATTAGTTTGGAGCTGACTCAGAGTCTAATCGGTGAACAGGACGATAAAGTAGCATGTAATATTAAGCGATGCATAATGTAAGCAGACACGAAAGAGTGCGACCTCTCTTGCGGACCCATGTAGTCCTCGAGGTCATCTGCTCGGTTGATGATGGTAATGCAGTTTTCATGGCTGCCAGCGGCGGGGAAGAAGATCTGAGGCGGCGAAAGACAGTCTGGAGGCCGGATCCCTGCTGTGCTGGACCCTTCTATCGTTGGAGCAGCTGAGCTGGGGTGGACGATGGCGCAGCAGGAGCAGGACAAACCACACAAGGTTTTCTTTGACAACTATCTGTAAGAGAAGTAATTCTGTAAGGGCTCGTTTGAATTGGAGGATTCCAACAATGCAGGGATAGGAAATAGACAGGAATAGGATAGGAATGCACGTGCAAAACAGAGAATTTAAAAACACAGGATTTCTGCCAATCTGGGTGTTTGATTCACAACAATTGGAAGAGCACAGGATGCAAAGAAGCATGGTGAGATTAAGTCAAACCACAAGAAAATGTACGGTTATAATGCTATTATGCTACTATCTCTTAGTCTTGTGCTTCATGAATAGGAATTTGAAAAGGAGGACAAGTGAAAATTAAAATTCCTACGTTTTTTCTTTCAAGGAGACACTAAAGGAACAAATCCGTGTGCTTAGTGGACAATATATATAACATGTAGAGTAAAAAAGAGATGCAACAAGTGTACAACCTCTTTGGCGAAGCCATGTCGATCTCAGCGTGATTGGGTTGGCCGGTGAGGATGCTCCGGCTGACTTTGTTGTCGGAGGAGGGGAAGAAGATCTTAGGCGTCTGGAGATGGAGCCCGAGGTACTGCTCCGCTGTGATGGAGGGTTTCATCGTTGGAGCAGCTCCGGTGATGTGACGCCCCCGATTTGACCGTACACTAATCATGCACGCAAATGTGTACGATCAAGATCAGGGACTCACGGGAAGATATCACAACACAACTCTAAAACATAAATAAGTCATACAAGCATCATAATACAAGCCATGGGCCTCGAGGGCTCGAATACAAGTGCTCGATCACAGATGAGTCAGCGGAAGCAACAATATCTGAGTACAGACATAAGTTAAACAAGTTTGCCTTAAGAAGGCTAGCACAAAAGTAGCAACGATCGAAAAGGCAAGGCCTCCTGCCTGGGACCTCCTAACTACTCCTCGAAGCCGAACTCCACGTAGAATCATCCTCGAGATCTCTAGCTCCTGGACCCCAGCATCTGGTTGCGACAATCAGGTATAGAAAGGGGAAAAGAGGGAGAAAAGCAACCGTGAGTACTCATCCAAAGTACTCGCAAGCAAGGAGCTACACTACATATGCATGGGTATATGTGTAAAAGGGCATATCAGTGGACTGAACTGCAGAATGCTAGAATAAGAGGGGGATAGCTAATCCTGTCGAGGACTACGCTTCTGGCCATCTCCATCTTGCAGCATGTAGAAGAGAGTAGATTGAAGTCCTCCAAGTAGCATCGCATAGCATAATCCTACCCGGCGACCCCCTCCTCGTCGCCCTGTTAGAGAGCGATCACCGGGTTGTATCTGGCACTTGGAAGGGTGTATTTTATTCAGTATCCGGTTCTAGTTGTCATAAGGTCAAGGTACAACTCCGGGTCGTCCTTTTACCGAGGGACACGGCTATTCGAATAGATAAACTTCCCTGCAGGGGTGCACCACATAACCCAACACGCTCGATCCCATTTGGCCGGACACACTTTCCTGGGTCATGCCCGGCCTCGTAAGATCAACACGTCGCAGCCCTACCTAAGCACAACAGAGCGGTCAGCACGCCGGTCTAATCCTAAGCGTGCAGGGGTCTGGGCCCATCGCCCTATGCACACCTGCACGTTGCGAACGCGGCCGCGAGCAGACCTAGCAACCCACACGATCACGGCGGTTACGTCAAAACGGTCCAACACGGCGCGCGCCACTCAGTCGCTGACGTCACGAAGGCTTCGGCTGATACCACGACGCCGGGATACCCATAACTACTCCCGCGTAGATGGTTAGTGCGTATAGACCAAATGGCCAGACTCAGATCAAATACCAAGATCTCGTTAAGCGTGTTAAGTAACCGCAAACGCCGACCAGGGCCAGGCCCACCTCTCTCCTAGGCGGTCTCAACCTGCCCTGTCGCTTCGCCACAAAGTAACAGTCGGGGGCCGTCAGGAACCCAGGCCCACCTCTACCGGGGTGGAACCACCTGTCCTTTCAGCCCCCTCATCAGAATCACTTGCGGGTACTCAACGAGCCGACCCGACTTTAGTCACCACATGTGTCATGTATATAATGTATATAGAATATACCCGTGATCACCGCCCAGGTGATCACGGCCCGATAGTATAGCACAGCAGACGGACAAGAATGTAGGGCCACTGATGGAAAACTAGCATCCTATACTAAGCATGTAGGATTGCAGGTAAAGGTAACAACAGAAGTAGCAAGGATAGGCTATGCATCAGGATAGGATATCGGAAAGCAGTAACATGCTACACTACTCTAATGCAAGCAGTATAGAGAAGAATAGGCGATATCTGGTGATCAAGGGGGGGGGGCTTGCCTGGTTGCTCTGGCAAGTAGGAGGGGTCGCCAACTCCGTAGTCGAACTGGGCAGCAGCAGTGTCGGTCTCGTAGTCTACCGGAGAGAAGAGGGGGAGGAAACAGTAAATATAATGCAAACATAAGCATGACGATGCGTGACATGACAATGAGCAGTGCTAGGGGGTGTCCTAACGCGACAGTAGGTGGTACCGGCGAAGGGGGGAGCATCCGGGAATTATTCCCGATGTTTCGCGTTTTCGGACAGACGGACCGGAGGGGAAAGTTGCGAGTTCGATAGGTTAGGTATGTGTGGTGGACGAACGGACTGCGTATCCGGATTCGTCTCGCCGTTCTGAGCAACTTTCATATAGAAAGTATTTTCATCTGAGCTACGGTTTATTTTATATGATTTTCTAAAGTTTTAAATTATTTTAGGATTTATTTAATTCAACATTATCCAGAATAGTGCCTGCTGACGTCATCATGACGTCAGCAGTCAACAGGGCGTTGACTGGGTCAAACTGACGTGTGTGTCCCGCATGCCATTCACTAGACTAACTAATCATGATTAATTAGTTTAGTTAATTGATTAAGTTAATCAAACTCGATTAATTAAGTTAATTAATTAATATTATTATTATTCTTATTTTTTTATTTTTTTAATCGTTTTAGGGGCGGGGCCCGTTTGGCAGTGATAGTGGGGGAAAGGTTAGCGCTAAACTAACTGGGGTTATCCCCTCCAAGTCAACAGAGGGGGCCGGCTGGGCTCGCGCGGGCACAAGGCGCCGGTGGCCTCGCCCAGTAGAGATTGGGGGCGAGGAGCAGGGGAAGGCCCCGGGCGGCGGCAGCCCCGGCGGGCGCGGACAGGCTCCGGCGGCGCGGACAGGTGGCTAAGGCGGGAAGGGCAAGTGCTGCGGCGGCGGCGGCGCTGCTGCCGTGCTCAGGCGCGCGGGAGGGAAGGCGGGGCCGCAAGCTTGGGCGGCAGCGGGCCCGGGCACAACCGTGGGGTGCGGCGGAGCTAGGTGCGCTCGAGCGAGGCGACACAGCAGGAGCAACACCGACGAGGGGCGCGGCCGGGACCAAGCCTCGGTCATGGCGGCAGGAGCTCGGGGTGGGGCTCATACGACAACAAATCCGAGGGGGAAAAGGGGGGAATGGGTGCGGCTCACCGAGGAGGAGGTCAGGGACGTGCTCGCATAGGTTGAGGGGGCGCCGGAGGTGGGGATCGACGACGACGGCCGTGGTGGCTGTGGTGGGGATGGCGGCTCGATGTGGAGCATACAAGGCCCTTTGGCTTCGATCCAGAGGCGTAGGTGAAGGAGACGAGGTCGGGGAGGCTCCTGGCCACCTTGTTTTAGCTCGGGGATGCCCCGGAGCACGGCAACGACGACGCCGGCGGCGACGGGGGTCTTGGGCGCGAGCTCTAACAGAGAGAGAGAGAGAGAGAGAGAGAGAGAGAGAGAGAGAAGGGAAGGGGATTGCGAGGCTAGGGTTCGCCGAGGGGCCGCGGGAGCGATCTAGTAGGCAGGGCAGGGGGTGCGGATGGCCGACGTGTGTGCATCGCCGGCAATGGCGCCGGTGGATGAGCGCCACGCCCACTCCTGCCTCTATAGCTGGAGATGGGGGGCAAGTTGGGTGTGGACTGGGCCGTTTTGCTAGATGGGCCAAGGGGCCCAGTAGATTAGGTTTCTTTTCTTTTTACTAGTATTTTCCATTTACTTTCCTGTTTATTTATTTAGCCACTGTTTTGTACTTTCTTTTAGCTTCAAAATATTTTTTTAAAATGTAAAACCTTGCCATATAATTACTATGCATTATTTTGCAATGCCACAAAAAGTTTGGATTCAAAATAATTTATTAAGTTTGAGTTTATATTTAAGTGGGATAAAAAAGGTGTTGTTGGTCCATTGTTTTAATATCTAGGGGAAATTTTATATAAAAACAAAATGTTAATTCTTTCATGCAAATTGTTAGTGAATATTTGCAACCTAACGCACATTTTTATTTTTCCATTTGAAAACTTTATTTATTTGACTTTAAATTAAATTTGAATTCGAACGGGATTCAAATCATCGCGAGATTGACAACAGTAATCGTGGCGACGTGGCATCATTAGTAGAGGGTTACTGTAACTTAATTACTCGGGCGTCACAATTCTCCTCCACTACAAGAAATCTCGTCCTGAGATTTAAGGGGGGGAGTAATGGGGAAAGGATTTGGTTACGAAATTCTAACGGATCTTCTCGGCCTTGGTTACTCTTCTCGAAGAGGTCGATCCATTAAGTTGATGCCTTCATTCCTCTTCTCCAGGTCATTATGATGAAGTTGCCGTCCTTCCTTCAGGATCTTCACCGTACTTACGAAAGGTTAAGAGGGGAGAACTCTATAAGGGCGGATTCTAACAGGATTGAGCATCAGACGGTTAACTCGGGGGAAGAAGCATAAGTATCTCTTGAATTGAAACTTAAGAAGATATCGAGAGCAAAGTAAGAAGGTACCATGAGAGGTTTCAAATGGATAGGTAATGGTTCGATGTCTGAAACCAAGTGCGAAAAGGGTCCAGAGCAAGGAGATTAAGTATTGCGTCTGTTACGAAAATAGGTCACTAGGAAGGTGGCCCGTGAATTACATATGAGGCCACGTGCGAGGAACAACCTTGGGAACAGGGGGTGTACAGGAGAGTCAGGTTTCGATCCTGTGGAACTGTGGGTTATGGGCCCACCATGTGGTTTTTTTTATAGGAGCAGTGACATCTTGCACGGACATGATAGCAAGGCATGTCAGAGGGTAGCCTGTCAGTTATGTTGGCAACAACGTTGGTACCAAGGGCGAGGGACAAAGAGAACCATTTTCCTGCTCGTTGAACGAGGCGGACCAATAGGCAAAGTTCTCATCCATCGGTGGTTACCGGAATATCATCGACAATAGTAACAGGGTCTTACTGACAGAATTGTACACCGAGGTGTTTACATAAGCAGGAGAATATTACTGCTTAGATCACATAGATCACCAGAAAGGTTAAACCAAACAATGGAAAGGAAATTTGATTATCAGATTAAACAGAAGAATGGAAAGGAAAATGTGTTTAAACACTTATTTCAATGGTATATCCTTCCCAAGGACAAGCAGAGCATGATATCTGTGACAATATATAATGTAGAGAACCCTTTAGGTAAGGGGAGAGAAACTTCATGACATTACCCATACAACGGTGTTTGGATAATTGAGCAGGAAACAATTAGCTTTAGGCTTCAAATGTTCCTGTTGAAAATCAGAGTACCATAGACATGCTTCGAGATAGCATTGACATGGTCAATAGGTAAGATCAGGCCATGGATTCACAAAGGATCCATCAGGAACAACTTATGGAATAAGTCTTACAATTTCCTCATGGAAGAATGGCTAACCTTGGTAAGGAGGATACTATATCAATAGGTCATCTGGCCATGTGTGCTAGGCATGACATCATCTTACCGGGTTATAAAAAGACTAATGTTATAACTCTTGGAATTACGTTCCAACCATCATTTCTGACCAAGATTCAGATCAGATTGGTGTCAGGTTACCTCAGACTTAGGATGTCTGAGAAGAAAGGTGCAACACAAATTGATGGGATGACATTGTAAGATTCTCGGGAAATGAACCATGAAAGCAAGTTCCGAAACAAGAGTTCATCATTAAACCAAGGAGAGGTGAGGAGGTGACTGATTGACTCAGCGACAATCCATTGAGACTTCCAAAAGATGGATTTCCACAACTATGTGAACAAGGAGATAACATTAGCTAGATCGAATGACTTAATGATGTATGCTCGAGGAAAACATACACAGTTAAACATTGGCTGAAATGTGCACCCGAAATATGGGCTAGGTAGCACGATCAATGTTCGAATGATGATTCATTAAGCCATAGACGTAGAATGAAACTATAGACCAATAACTTCAAAGCAATAGGGTTGCTAGAAGTTTAGAATCTACACATCACAGACCATTTGTCGGTATTTCATTTAGAAACTACACGGGGACCAAGAAAGAATGGTGATGGTGAGAAGTATCACTGTACCAAGAATTCTTAAGAGGTGGAGTAATGTCCACGACATTCTTGACATCAAAAATGGTAATACTCCACGGTAGAACATAACATAAGTTGGATAGCAGGGGAAATCAAGATACATCACAAAATATGAAAAAGTTCGTGTTGGGGGGAAGGTAAGAATATTGTCGATGATAACATAATTCATCGAGGGGCAAGGATGGTATTTCTCATCCTGAATTTCGACACACAACTTGGAAGAAGTCAAATTGTTGACAATGATCACGACAAATTTGTCGAGAGGTTTTCAAGAAGATGTAATTGATCGACGATGACATCAAGTCAAAGGAATGATGAAAGTGAAAGGTTATTGGAACCACGAGTAGCACACAAACTCGGGGTCAAGTTTGTTGTTCGAGGTGAAACGATATGACGAGGAAAATCGACGTAAGCTTAGCTCATCGTCGAAAGTGGTGCTCCGGGAATAAGGACCAGGTAGCACAGTTAAAATCATCAAGATAATGATATAGCCAAACAGGCTAGGAATGATGCGATCGGGTACAAACTCGTAAGTAAGGAACATTACTAAAAGTTGTTGAACCGTAGTGCGGACTCGATTCAGTTATCGGGGTACTCGAGTGATTAACCACTCAAAACCTAGGAAAAATAGTAATCCGTGAGAATGTAGTACTTGATGAAGAACTCATAAGAAGTTATGCGGTTCCGTGATAGTCTCGAGATACCAGGGGGCAATACTCGACGACAGATCAAAGTAGAGGGTGGATTGGGGTATTGCTCTATAGAAGACAATTACTTAAACTTGCATAGGAAATGGTATTTAAAGGAGAACATGGTCGGAACCACGATCACAAAGGATCAATTCACCGATACCAGATGATATTATACCAGGGAAATAGTTATTATTATAAGAAGCTTCCATGATAGGATCTACATCGTGTCCATGGGCATGAACACAAAGGTTCAAGGTCGACTCCCACTTCTTCAATGCATAACCTTCCATTCGCCTCTCATATTTTGATAATGACATTAGTGGTCAAAAGTTTTTTTTACCTGATGCAATACCAGATAAGTATGACCCGTGAAATCTTTCGGGTTCACACGGATTAGGGAAGGTGTAGGTTCAACCCATCAGGGCATCTTAGGAACATATACCACAAACTTCGGAGTAAATAATACAAGCTCGAAAGTAGAGCATGGTTCACAAAGCAGAGGATACAATTTACCAAAGGCATCATGTATCCGAGGAAAAGCTCACAAGCTTATTTAATATGGAGGACATTGTCGGATAAAATCCAACAAAGGAACCGATGGTCCACAAGGGATCTGATGTGAGCATCGGTACTCAACCAGAGGAAGAAGAATGCAAGGAGATCTGATTATAGAAGCAACTGACTAACTCAAAGTTCAAATGCAAAAGAATTATGATTTCCAAATCAGGGGGTCAGAAGCAACGCTCTGATCAAGGATGGATAAGTTGAGTAGGCTTAGGGGCACAATCGATGGCAATTTGATAGGTCGAGATCCAGCTCACGTTTAAAACGACGTCTGAGCCAGAAGGAAGAATTCTAGGATCTGATTGAGGATTGTGAGCATTCGCAATATTTTGAATCAACAGACTCAAAATGATAATGACAAGGAATGACTATAAGATTACGAGACTTATGGGATTAACCATAATGCAAGCAAGCAAGAACTTCAAGAGCAATAGGCTGCTCAGGATTTTCAGTAGATCGAATGGTATTTTGAACACTTTTGTGAAATACTTGAATCAACTGGGGATGAGCAAATATCCGGTGAGTGCTAGAAATTATCCATAGTGGTATTCATGTGGCAAAGAACAGCAAGGCAGTACGCTCAAAGGATTCTCGGAGCAGCAAAGAGAATTTCGGGGTATCTTGTAATAACAAGATCAACCGGGAAGCATTGTATGAATGGCGAGTATACGTGGTTATCCACAGGGGTTTATCGATGGAAGGGAATTGCAAAAGCGACACCATAAAGTCTCAAGAGAACATCGGAGAGTATCTTCGGATCCTTCTGGTGCAGCAGACGATCATCTGTAATAAGGGGCTCTCTGGATGAAAGTGATAACGAGATCCTAATGTTAGATTTAGTAAAATTCACTTAACCCGAATAGAAGAGAGATCAGAGTCCCAGAGTATAGACAAGGAGTAAAAGATCCTAATACCACCCAATGGCGACGTGGGCCCGTAAGCCACACAGCCATGTCAGTAAAAGTTTAGAAATGACTAGACTCGACTTCGGCCAAGGAGTTGGAAAGGGGGATTCCTACAGGCAGTTGGCTCTGATACCAACTTGTGACGCCCCCGATTTGACCGTACACTAATCATACACGCAAATGTGTACGATCAAGATCAGGGACTCACGGGAAGATATCACAACACAACTCTAAAACATAAATAAGTCATACAAGCATCATAATACAAGCCATGGGCCTCGAGGGCTCGAATACAAGTGCTCGATCACAGACGAGTCAGCGGAAGCAACAATATCTGAGTACAGACATAAGTTAAACAAGTTTGCCTTAAGAAGGCTAGCACAAAAGTAGCAACGATCGAAAAGGCAAGGCCTCCTGCCTGGGACCTCCTAACTACTCCTCGAAGCCGAACTCCACGTAGAATCATCCTCGAGATCTCTAGCTCCTGGACCCCAGCATCTGGTTGCGACAATCAGGTATAGAAAGGGGAAAAGAGGGAGAAAAGCAACCGTGAGTACTCATCCAAAGTACTCGCAAGCAAGGAGCTACACTACATATGCATGGGTATATGTGTAAAAGGGCATATCAGTGGACTGAACTGCAGAATGCCAGAATAAGAGGGGGATAGCTAATCCTGTCGAGGACTACGCTTCTGGCCATCTCCATCTTGCAGCATGTAGAAGAGAGTAGATTGAAGTCCTCCAAGTAGCATCGGATAGCATAATCCTACCCGGCGACCCCCTCCTTGTCGCCCTGTTAGAGAGCGATCACCGGGTTGTATCTGGCACTTGGAAGGGTGTATTTTATTCAGTATCCGGTTCTAGTTGTCATAAGGTCAAGGTACAACTCCGGGTCGTCCTTTTACCGAGGGACACGGCTATTCGAATAGATAAACTTCCCTGCAGGGGTGCACCACATAACCCAACACGCTCGATCCCATTTGGCCGGACACACTTTCCTGGGTCATGCCCGGCCTCGTAAGATCAACACGTCGCAGCCCTACCTAAGCACAACAGAGAGGTCAGCACGCCGGTCTAATCCTAAGCGCGCAGGGGTCTGGGCCCATCGCCCTATGCACACCTGCACGTTGCGAACGCGGCCGCGAGCAGACCTAGCAACCCACACGATCACGGCGGTTACGTCAAAGCGGTCCAACACGGCGCGCGCCACTCAGTCGCTGACGTCACGAAGGCTTCGGCTGATACCACGACGCCGGGATACCCATAACTACTCCCGCGTAGATGGTTAGTGCGTATAGACCAAATGGCCAGACTCAGATCAAATACCAAGATCTCGTTAAGCGTGTTAAGTAACCGCGAACGCCGACCAGGGCCAGGCCCACCTCTCTCCTAGGCGGTCTCAACCTGCCCTGTCGCTTCGCCACAAAGTAACAGTCGGGGGCCGTCAGGAACCCAGGCCCACCTCTACCGGGGTGGAACCACCTGTCCTTTCAGCCCCCTCATCAGAATCACTTGCGGGTACTCAACGAGCCGACCCGACTTTAGTCACCACATGTGTCATGTATATAATGTATATAGAATATACCCGTGATCACCGCCCAGGTGATCACGGCCCGATAGTATAGCACAGCAGACGGACAAGAATGTAGGGCCACTGATGGAAAACTAGCATCCTATACTAAGCATGTAGGATTGCAGGTAAAGGTAACAACAGAAGTAGCAAGGATAGGCTATGCATCAGGATAGGATATCGGAAAGCAGTAACATGCTACACTACTCTAATGCAAGCAGTATAGAGAAGAATAGGCGATATCTGGTGATCAAAGGGGGGGCTTGCCTGGTTGCTCTGGCAAGTAGGAGGGGTCGTCAACTCCGTAGTCGAACTGGGCAGCAGCAGTGTCGGTCTCGTAGTCTACCGGAGAGAAGAGGGGGAGGAAACAGTAAATATAATGCAAACATAAGCATGACGATGCATGACATGACAATGAGCAGTGCTAGGGGGTGTCCTAACGCGACAGTAGGTGGTACCGGCGAAGGGGGGGAACATCCGGGAATTATTCCCGATGTTTCGCGTTTTCGGACAGACGGACCGGAGGGGGAAAGTTGCGAGTTCGATAGGTTAGGTATGTGTGGTGGACGAACGGACTGCGTATCCGGATTCGTCTCGCCGTTCTGAGCAACTTTCATATAGAAAGTATTTTCATCTGAGCTACGGTTTATTTTATATGATTTTCTAAAGTTTTAAATTATTTTAGGATTTATTTAATTCAACATTATCCAGAATAGTGCCTGCTGACGTCATCATGACGTCAGCAGTCAACAGGGCGTTGACTGGGTCAAATTGACGTGTGGGTCCCGCATGCCATACACTAGACTAACTAATCATGATTAATTAGTTTAGTTAATTGATTAAGTTAATCAAACTCGATTAATTAAGATAATTAATTTAATTAATTATTATTATTATTATTATTATTATTTTATTTTTTTAATCGTTTTAGGGGCGGGGCCCGTTTGGCAGTGACAGTGGGGGAAAGGTTAGCGCTAAACTAACTGGGGTTATCCCCTCCAAGTCAACAGAGGGGGCCGGCTGGGCTCGCGCGGGCACAAGGCGCCGGCGG
>NC_057808.1:259703496-259720720 GCF_018294505.1 Triticum aestivum | reverse complement strand
GCAAGTGCTGCGGCGGCGGCGGCGCTGCTGCCGTGCTCAGGCGCGCGGGAGGGAAGGCGGGGCCGCAAGCTTGGGCGGCAGCGGGCGCGGGCACAACCGTGGGGTGCGGCGGAGCTAGGTGCGCTCGAGCGAGGCGACACAGCAGGAGCAACACCGACGAGGGGCGCGGCCGGGACCAAGCCTCGGTCATGGCGGCAGGAGCTCGGGGGTGGGGCTCATACGACAACAAATCCGAGGGGGAAAAGGGGGGAATGGGTGCGGCTCACCGAGGAGGAGGTCGGGGACGTGCTCGCATAGGTTGAGGGGGCGCCGGAGGTGGGGATCGACGACGACGGCCGTGGCGGCTGTGGTGGGGATGGCGGCTCGATGTGGAGCATACAAGGCCCTTTGGCTTCGATCCAGAGGCGTAGGTGAAGGAGACGAGGTCGGGGAGGCTCCTGGCCACCTTGTTGTAGCTCGAGGATGCCCCGGAGCACGGCAACGACGACGCCGGCGGCGACGGGGGTCTTGGGCGCGAGCTCTAACAGAGAGAGAGAGAGAGAGAGAGAGAGAGAGAGGGAAGGGAAGGGGATTGCGAGGCTAGGGTTCGCTGAGGGGCCGCGGGAGCGATCTAGTCGGCAGGGCAGGGGGTGCGGATGGCCGACGTGTGTGCATCGCCGGCAATGGCGCCGGTGGATGAGCGCCACGCCCACTCCTGCCTCTATAGCTGGAGATGGGGGGCAAGTTGGGTGTGGACTGGGCCGTTTTGCTAGATGGGCCAAGGGGCCCAGTAGATTAGGTTTCTTTTCTTTTTACTAGTATTTTTCCATTTACTTTCCTGTTTATTTATTTAGCCACTGTTTTGTACTTTCTTTTAGCTTCAAAATATTTTTTTTAAATGTAAAACCTTGCCATATAATTACTATGCATTATTTTGCACTGCCACAAAAAGTTTGGATTCAAAATAATTTATTAAGTTTGAGTTTATATTTAAATGGGATAGAAAAAGGTGTTGTTGGTCCATTGTTTTAATATCCAGGGGAAATTTTATAGAAAAACAAAATGTTAATTCTTTCATGCAAATTGTTAGTGAATATTTGCAACCTAACGCACATTTTTATTTTTCCATTTGAAAACTTTATTTATTTGACTTTAAATTAAATTTGAATTCGAACGGGATTCAAATCATCGCGAGATTGACAACAGTAATCGTGGTGACGTGGCATCATTAGTAGAGGGTTACTGTAACTTAATTACTCGGGCGTCACAGGTGAGTTGTACGACGCCGAGGCTGAAGCAGGACAAGAGAGACAACGAACAACGTTAACCTGAGTGGAATTCTAATAGCATCTCCAATACATGACGTAAAATACATTACCACAAAGTGCTAGATGTAAAATACATCAGCCGCTCATCTCTGAACTTAACTGTCGAAACTGAACTTAACTGTCGAAACTGAATTTTGCTGTCGAAACTGAATTTTGCTGTCGAAACTGAACGCACTAGCAAGGTGAGGCTACACGTCGGTCGGCTGACTTTTTCATCTCTAGTTAGTCGATTTTGCAGCCGTTGGATACGAAATCAAGGGCCTGCGGTTCATCTTCAACCTCCACCCCCCTGAGCCGCCAGCCACCACCGGCCAAACAGCAGCCCCCCGCCGCCCGCGGCCGCCGGTGCACCGCCCCGCCCACCCCGAAAACACTCCTCACCGCCGGTCCGCCACCACCCCGACCATCCCTCTAGGCCCCCTGTGCTGAGCTTTTCTCCGGCGATCCCCACGCCACAACCCCGCCAACGCCCCGCCACCGCCGGCGACCACCGCCCCCATCCTGAACCCTAAGATAGATAGTGGGGTACCTCTCCGGCGAGCCCCTTCCCCACTGCGGCTGGTTCTTCCTTCACCCCAGCGAGCCCCCCACCCCCTGAAAATCGACTGACCCAAAAGTCGATTCAGTCGACCGAAGTGTAGCTAAATCGGAGTAGCATCGCAAGCAAGAGCAAGAGCGAGAGCAGCAGCGCGAGCAATAGCAAGAGCAGACCAGGCAGGGGACGGAGAGCAAGAGCAGAGCAGCAGCGCGAGAAAGAGCTAAAGCAGCAACAGCTCCTACTGATGTGGACGTCGCCACCGAGGGAGCGACGCCGTGGAGGAAGTGGCCGGCGACGCCGCCGTGGATGGAGCCACGCCGTGTCGGCTCGGGACCGAGCACCGGCAGCACCGTGAGATCGAATCAAGAAGAAAATGCGGCGATTAGTGTACAACCTCTTTGGTGGCGCCGATTAGGCCGCAGCTTCATCCGAGGAAACGGTGATGATGATGCTCTTCCAGTGGTGCAGGTGAAGACGGCGGTGTGGGAATGGAGGTGGCGCGAAAGACGAGGGGAACATCGGGGCAGCTCCTTGGAGGTGGAGGACGGGGTGGCTGAACCGGCGGGACGATGAGATCGATGACGGATCCTCATCCGGTACGGTGGATGAGGGACGTCGATTGCTATGGACGACGTCATCGGGGAAGAGGCTCCGGCTGGGTGGCGGACGGAGCAGGGTGTGGGGTTTCATCGCGGGTTTTCGCGGCCTCAGTGTACGAATGGGTGGGCGGATGGGATGGCAGTGGGGAACCATGGCTTAGAGACGCGCTTGTCCGAAATGTGGGGTAAGTTATGAAAGTACCCCCACCGATTTGAGGCGGTTCTTTCGGTTCAGGGGTAGCACAGGCATTTCGCGTGTCGGGATTTTACAGGAGGTGGGAGTTTTCGCGCGTGTTGTAATTTCGGAATAGCAAGGCGCGGGTTGAGATGGAGGGAGTTGTCGGAGCACAATGAGACAAAGATATATCTTAAATATTTCGAGCTAACAAGGCGTGGGTTGAAATTTCCGGACAAGCCTAACGTGTACTGTACCAAATCAATGCGCACTACAAATGTCATTCAAAACTTTGAATTCATGTTATGTTCAATTAAAATATTTCACTACGTGTATAATGCATGCAACCTACTACTCAAATGAACGTTTTAGTGCATTCCAAACGTATATATTACCGCTTCAATATGAACTAAAATTGAATTCGTTTCTCTATTTGAGTAAGATCTACAGTAATGATTGTTGTGAAGTCAAAGCATTTGAATTCGTTTCTCTGTTTTAATAAGATCTACAATCATCATTATTGTCAAGTTAAACCATCGTTTGTGTATTATCTTCACAGCACACCACATGATTAGTCTCGAGTTACATATGAACTATGTGTACTATATGAACTCGAACTAGATTTTTTGAATCCACTTTATTTTGATTTCAAATCACATTACATTTCTAGCTCTAGCTAGATCTTCATAATCTAAACCATGTCTCATATGTATAATGTGTTTATCACATTATGTATGGTGCCCCGCCCCCTACGCCTACAAGTATTTAGATGTGAGTTGCAAACACCACACATTACCACAAATTCAAATAAAATGTGAGAATGTTCGATATTTAGTTGTAAGCTGCAAACGCCACACATTATCACAAACTCAAATAAAATGTGAGATTGTTTGATGTATAGTATGGTTTAGATTGTTCGGCATTTAGCTGTGAGTTGCAAACGCCATGCATTATCACATTATGGTATAACATGTGCACAACACGTGTATCACCGCTATATTCATGCATGCAATGTTTAAAACACTATGATCTCCTATTCTAATATATGAATCAGCTTTCATATCAAATTATGATCTTTGTTAGTCTCTTACACCCACACAATCCTCTAACCTTTGTAGCTACCACTAACTTTCTCTCGTGCATGCACACGCCCTCCTCACCCTCCCCCTCCCTCGGCATTCTATCCACCGGGCACATTCATTTTTTTCTTTAGGTAGTTCTCCCAGAGTCTCCACAACTCCTTTCCGACACACACCGATCGATAAACCTCTCCAGCGATGCCTGCCTACAACATACACACACACCTTCAATCTCCTCCTTTATGTGTCCTTGCCTCGTGTCTCTCATACGGTCAGACACACGTGTAAACTCTCGCCCCTCTTTTCATCGATCTCACAACCGCACACTCCTCCCCCTATCTAGCTAGTAGTTGGGCCTCTCGCACCACCTCCTAGCTCCATTCTCTCTGTCTATCCGTCTCGCTAGGCCTTATTTTACTCTAACAAATGGACGTACACCGACCGATCTCTCGCTATACATATAGCTAACTAGGTCCTTATAACTCGTTTTTACCCACACGTCAATCGATCTACCTCATTAGTTGTGTCTCTCCCTTCCTCCGACAAACAACAATTGATCTACCGATCTAGTTAGGTTTGCTTACCAAACACATGGTTCCCCTTCATCATCCATGGATGCGTCCCGACAGATCTATCACGCACAGGCACACATAGAAACACATCCCCACTCTTATTGATAACATTGCAGTTCCACCCTCGGTTTGTCTAGTAGGCCTCTCCCACCATCTTCGAGAATCAACTCCATCACCCATCCAGCACTCTACCCCTCTCCCTCCCTCTCCCTCCCTCTCTCTCTCCTCTCTCTCTCTGTCCCATCATATTTCCCGTCCTTCAGTTATGTATGGATGTCGACCGATCTCCCTCAAGACATAGCTGGGTCTCTCCTTCTCAACACATATACGAGTCGTTCTACCTCTATAGTTAGGCCTCTGCCTACCCCTCCCCCAACCCCCTCCCCCCACACACACCAATACATCGAGCGCTCTAGTCATGTCTCCCTGCCACACACAAACTTGACATGTGCCCTCTAACGTTCCGGTAGGCCAGTCGCCCTATATCTTTGACTTGCACACACACACAATTTCGATGGCTCTCTTCATCGATCTCGCACCCACCCACTTGATCCTCTCTTCGACTCTATCAATAGCTATGACCCCTCCCTCTCTTCTCGTGGATTGCCCGACCCTCTATGTATGATATGGATAGGCCTCCATTTCACACGCATTGCATGCAAAATTTTGTTTGAGATGTCATCGACACATATTCCCACAAATAATTCACGAAACCAACCCCCCACCCCACCCCCACCCCAAAACAAAAAACACTCACGAACACGGTTTGTATCTCTCACACACACCCACGTAAGTGGGGGACGTGCACGAAGAGAAGAGGTGCATGCACGGCGCACGTACTCCCGTCTCTTTCCCAACCACACCCGCGCGGTACATGGTGGAGCTCATTTCTGTACGAAAAAGGCAGCCCACGTGGTAATTTGGCACGTGTACTAGTTGTCCACTTGGTGGAGGGAGGATCGTCTACCACGGGTGAACAAACAAATTGCGACTTGACGTGTTATGTTAAAAAAAGAGGCAAACCATGTGGGGCCTACCTTAGAGGCAAGGCTCTATACACTGGAGTACTTTTGATGTGTCCCGTCAACTCGCAGAACGAGGAGAAGCTTGCTTAGTACGCCGTCTCCCCCGCCCACGGGCGCGGTGCGCAGGATGAGGTGAAGCTTGCTCCGCCTTACGCCCGCTCCCTCGCCCATGCGCGGTGGCTCGCAGGACGAGGAGAAAAATTTACTACTCGCTCCGTTTACTCCTCGTCCCTACTACCTTGGTTATAGAGATTATATCATATTGTTTGGAATATATATGTCCTTTAGTAGATTCCAATATGAACTACTAGTACATACTCCAAACACTGATGTATATAGACGTATTTTAGAGTGTAGATTCACTCATTTTGCTCCGTATGTAACACTCTCCCTCGCCCACGTGGTGGACGTGCAGCAATTCATTCAGTCACATATAGCCAGAACGATATATACTGCACTACCATTATTGCTTGACTTCCCGAAGAGGCGAAGAGCCAATCGCAAGGTTAATATTTTGGAGATGCCAAGCGCAAGGTTATAGGAGAACGAGTAGTAGGTGCCGCGTCATTTATAAATAATGTTTTTTTTCTTCAGTGTCACGTACGCAATATGATAGGTTCATATGGAGAGAAAAGGAAACCACTCCACTATATACATAGTCAGGACGGGCCAGCCTACACGGTTGCTTGCTGGGGTTGCTCTCTTCACACTCTCTCGCACAAAACGATTGTGGCCACAACTCTAACATCCCGGCGGATCACGTCCGCTTGGGGAAGGGGTGGATGCTTAGTGTAGATGCGGTGGCCGTCACCGACGGCAAAAACCCACTATCGGCACGTCCCGATCAGGGGTCCCCGCCGTTCTCTCTCACAAAGCCGGTGAGGTTGCCTTCGTCCCTTGCTCACTGCCGCGATGTGGGCAGTTGCCACCTCCCGCCGCCCTCCTCAAGGTTGTGCTACGTCCCTCAGGTACAACTCCCTTTACAGCCGGCTTGCACCACTGCTCCAGCTGCCCACATCACTCCCTGTGGATATTTCTCTACTTCTTTGCCCCGCACATACCTCTATTGGCTTCTACGTACTGTATTTGTGATGAGTTTATGTCTCATCAACTAGTCCCAGTAATCTAATTCTAATCACGCTTCTTCAATTTCTTTGCCACAGGGATGCTTATCTCGATTTTGGTGAAACTGCACAAAATGATCCGATGGTCAAAAGGTTGCAAACTTCATTTATTAGGAAGCTCGAACGTTGCCAGCAAATTGAAGCCTGGTCAGGGTTCACGGTTCAAGGGCTAGGGACTGCATGGATCTTTTTTTCTTTAGCTGCCTCTGTTCCAAAATAAGTGTCAACTTTAGTAGTAGTACAACTTTGTACTAAAGTTTGCACAAAGTTGAGACACTTATTTTGGAACGGAGGGAGTACATATTTGCTTTGATCTGTCAATCATTGAGATGCAATAGCATGCATGTTGGTCTCCTTTGTATTTGATGAAATGTTGCAACGGGCAACCTTGGACGCAAGATACATGTAACAGAAGCTGGAAGCTTCATAGCATTGTACAAATTTATCTCGCTGATAAATTACAGTACGTACTATACTAGTACTTCCTCCGTTCCTAAATATAAGTCTTTGTAGAGATTTCACCATGAACCACATGCGGATGTATATAGATGCATTTTAAGTGTAGATTCATTCATTTTGTTCCGTATGTAGTGGAATCTCTACAAAGACTTACCTACTAGTAATAGCTAGCCCCCACTACTAGGAATTCTCTATCCTCTCCTTGAGCCACATCATCAAAATTGATGTAGCCATTAGATGAAGTAAATTAGTCCATAATAGCCGTCTGATCTACACGTTGAGAGGCTCCGCACTAAGCCACATGCAAGCATGTAGAAATACCGTGGCACATGCATGTGAGTGGGTTTTAAATCACATCAACATGTCTGCATGCAAGCATGCACCGGTAGCATGCATGTAAGTGAGCTTTTAAGTCCCATTAACATGTCAAAAAGAAAAATATAATCCCATTATGCGGTAGGAGTTGGCTGATCTTTTTTCCTTACGTGGGATGATCTAAATGTGATGGGAGTTTATTTAGTTTGGCTACCACATTTGTCATGCGGTTATAGAGTTTTTTTAGTTCTATGAAATCGATAATTTTGCGCAGAGAGATATACCGTTGTTCCGCGGCAACGCGCGGGGACTCATCTAGTAATATTTAGGAACGGAGGGAGTACTATGTAAAGAGTTAGGTGTCGCGTGGTGACAGTGTGAGGTGGGCCATGTAATCACTGAGCCTGCGTGTTTTCACTGCTCCTGCACGCCTCCGCTGTAAGAATGGAGAAAATTGTAATCTAGTAGTAGTACCTCCTTTCGCCGAAAGCGTGGGACATCCAGCAGTCCTGCCACCTCAGTAATAAAGACCAATGAGCCGTCAAATCATATAGACCCAGCAGTAAGTTGGGCGGACGAAGCAACCATCACTCTTGCACCAGTGAGAGGTCGCGTCCGCTCTACCCGGGCATGAATGCGGCACCGATTCTTTGGAGCGGCGCTGACCGTTTCGGGCGGGAAGCGCGCGCGGGCGATGGAGGGGCTTTGGGTGGGCCAGGCTGGTTAGGAGCGGGCGTGGCAGCTGTCCGCATGTCCCTACCGGACACGCCCGGAAACGAGAGGATGCACCGACTCTCGCGGCTAAAATCGTACACTACACAACATCTCTCTGTAGGAGTAGGTCGATCTGTCGCTCTCTCTAACACACACATGCTGTTAAACACACACACACACACACACACATGCACACGCACGCACCTTGGTCCCGTTGCACCTTCTAACGTGACTTATTACACCTAGACGGAGGGAGTAGTAAGTATACGAGATACGATGGCACACTGACTTAAGTCGAATACAAGTGCCCAAAATTTGTGTGCATGTTATAATAAGGATTCACTTAAAATAGTACGTGAGCGAACAGAGGGATCAATTGGACAGTGTTCCCGAGCAGTAGCGAGATGTGTGAGGTAAGATACACCGCTGGCGCTTTTAATTTTTCTTATTAATTTGTTTGTTTCACCCTCTGACTGGTGGGACCCAACGTACTACGAGGACAGAGGTAAGGTGACTAAGGCTGCATTATTTCTGCACCACTGTGGATAGTCTTACCACCAAAGCACATGACACGATTATGATTGAAATCCCAATGACTCCCACACAAAAAAAAACACGGCATGCTTGTCACACGAATGCAGGAATGTATAAAAGGTTATTTCTCTCTCGTTGAACATAACGGGAGGGTTGTGTAGCTGGTTAGCCTGTTCACTCATCAAACTTGAGGTCTTGGGTTCGATAACTACACTTGAGCATAATTTGTGCCAGAAGGATTCTTTGACTGGTCAAAATGTTTTCTAGGGTTTGCACGCTTCACACTCTCTCTCCAGTATATATATACACGCTGGAGCCTCAGCGCTTGTAGTTGCTCTCTTCACACTCTCTCGCCCTCTCCCGCTGGAGCCTCAGCGCTTGTAGTTGCTGTCTTCACACTCTCTCGCCCTCTCCAGATCTAAACAAGACTTCGCTGGCCTCTCTCTCCCCTCACTGCTGCTCAAAGAGCCGGTAGGATCCGTCCGCCGGGAAGGGAAGGAGGCTTAACGCTGTCGCCGTTGGCGAGGGACTACCGGCGCAGCTGTTCACTTTCCACCCAGCGGCGGCGCGGGAGGGCCTCCGACCCCTTCTTCTTCGCCGCCGTCCCGTGGCCCACCGAACCACGCCCCAAGAACCTTAAGGTATAATTTACTTACTCCACTTGCATTGCTCTAGCTGCATGTATACCATGAATCTAGGACGTGGTTCAAAGAGGAAAGGAGTGGGGGAAAGTAGTGGGAAAAGTTGTATATAGCATGAATCTAGGACGTGGTTCAAAGAGGAAATGAAGGGGGAAAGTTGTATAGCATGAATCTAGGACGTGGTTCAAAGAGGAAAGGAATGGGGGAAAGTAGTGGGGAAAGTTGTACCGCATAAATCTAGGACGTGGTTCAAAGAGGAAAGGAAGGGGCGAAAGTACTAGTTCAAAAAGGAAAGGAAGGGACAAGGCTATAGAGTTTGAGCAGGACTAGATTTGCTGCGCTCACATAGGGAAAGGTGTCTAAAGATAACAAAACTGGGACCAACACAAATATGCTCCCTGGTTGTTTGTTCTTTGTTGCAACAGACTGTGCATGACCACAGTACATCGGTAGATGCACATGGTGCTGGTGCATCCACTGTCCCGTGCAACTCATTAGCTGTTGTTAATCTAAGGCCCTGTTTGGTTAAAACTCCCTAGTCCCTACCTGCTTGGTTCCAGGGACTAAACATGGACTAGAGGTTATTAAATGACATGCTAAAAGGCCATGTTACCCCTAGTAATGAACTAATAGAGACAAGGTGCGATGCGTGGCAGGGGCAACTGTTGGAAAAAGTCCCAACAAGACTCCCTCGGGGTCTTCTTTCTTTAGTCCCAAATGCCCACTTTTAGTCCCTAAAAGTCCCTCCTGTTTGGTTTAGATGGGACTGACACAGAGTTTTTTAGTCCCTACACCAAAATGTCCCTGTAAACAAACACCCTCTAATAATGCCGCTGGAAAATTGATGCAATGCCACAGTTAAAAGAAAATTACATGTTTAACGAATTTTATTGTTAATATAATCTCTATGTTAATATTAATCAATGCCACCGTTTGAGAAATGCTACTGTCTTGCTTTGTTTCCCATTTAGATAAGGTAGATGCTTCTTTTTGTTGGCTTCTGTGTCATCCACCGTTATTGACCACTAATTGTTTCCTTTGCACCTCTGTGTAAACAGGGTTATCTACTTCACTTCGTTGCCATTGTGACCTTTTGTTGCACTGCACAAAACACTTTTGTTTTAAGAGTGTTTTGTGCAGTTCAACCAAAATGTCACACCGACAATGTTGCTTGATTGCTTGATCTTAGTGGAACTGCACAAGAGGAGATCTTACTTCCTATCCGTTAAGGCGAATTTGGTGCAGATCTTCTTCTTGTGAGTTGTTTGAATTCCGCATCATGAGAGGTTAGTACTAGCCTTCTTTCACATGATTCTGCAGTGTGCTTTCATATGTTGTGCTACTTGTATGATAATGTTCCTTGATTTTAGTGAACTGCACAAATGGAGACAAGACTTCCAATCTGTATGTGCACCATAATATCCCATTGAGGTAAGATAAGGATATTTCACAAGGAGCAGTTGAAGTATGGTTACATTACTCCCCACAAGACCAAACTAACTTCAGCTTAGAAGGACTGACAAATCTCCATTTTTTTGCTGTGATGCGCGAGTACAATGTTGTTCTAGGATTCTTTCTGTTGAGTTCCATTTTTCTAAAAGTGTGCTCTACATGGACCATGTATGTGCCTGTTGAAACTGTCAATTCATAGTACAGTTTGCTTTATACTAATCACTTTTTTGTATTTGTGCAAACAGGGGTGCTCAGCTTGATTTCAATGGGAACTGCACAAAATGTTCATGAATACATCGAATCATTCATTTGCACCACAAGAAAGGAGGTGCCGATAAGTTCAAGGCGTTGCAACATATAAGGGCGAAATCATACAAGCTACACGCGAATTTGGTTGATTTTGTTGGAACTGCACAAAAAGAACAGCTGGTTTATTTAGCACGAGGTGCCATGTCAATGTCCGAACTGATGGCAAACCCTGCCCATTCCACAATCGTAGGCATTTCATATTTTGGAATGGGACAACCTTGTCAAATTTTGCTCATTGATTTTAGCAAGACATGTGTTTGATATTTTTGAATGGGACGCCCTTTGCTATCAGCAACGTCGATCAATTTTTTCTTTATTCTTTAGTTGTGAAGTAAATATTGCCTCTTACATGTGAGTAGCTGAGATGCATAATCATCGATTGTTTTGAATGTTCTCTATGAATTGTCAGGCCTGTGTGTTTGATTGCAATGTACAGAAACGCTGTACAGAAACGCTAAAAAGCTGCTCAAACTCTTTGTACTCCTTCTGTTCCTTTTTACTTCGCACATTGTGAAAGTGCATAATTTTTTGTATAAGATTGGTCAAAGTAGAGATACTTTGACTGCAGACAAAACTTGTATGCAGACTAGAAAGGACCGGAGGGAGTACATGTGAAACTGCTGCAAACGAGGTGATCACCCTGGGAATAATGCTAGTACGTATTGTTTTGCATGTTCATCCAATGCCAGTGATACAGGAATTCGAACTAATCGAAATAAATTCATTCATACACGGTCGGATTTCATATAAACATGCCGGATTTCATTACATTTCATACATTCTTCAACTAAAAAGGGATGCGCTGGAGGTATAATTAATTAACCGAATCTACCCACCTGTGTCCCGCTGAGCCGAACAGAAGCTTCAGTGACTTAACTGCAGATGCAGTTGCATAACTGACATGTGGCCTGTTGGGCCCACGTGTCAGTCAGCCAACTGCACCAGTAGTTAAGTAGAAGCAGCGTTCTTCTCCAGCGCAGCTCTCCGACTCCACGTCGCCGCCAAGAAGCTAACCGGCCATCAATGGTCAACCCGCCTAGCTTGGCTTCAACCGGAGGGTAGCAGCGGTGGCCTTACTTGGACCCGAGCGACGGCGACCTACCGTGTTCTACTCTTCCTTGTTTTTTGTGTGGCGCGGCCTCGTTGGCAGCGGGGCGGGGCCTCGGCGGAGCCGGCGATGTCCTCTATCTCGTTGCCGGCGGGCGGCGCCTCAGCGGAGCGGTGGAAATCCTCCCCCACGTTGCCGGCAGGGTGGGGCCTCGGCTGAGCCGGCGATGTCCTCTGCCTCGTTGTTGGCGGGACGGGGCCTCGGCGGAGCCGACGGTGTCCTCTGCCTCGTTGTTGGCGCCGCGGGGCCTCGGCGGAGCAGGGCCTCGTCGACGCCATCGGAGCGGGGACTCGTCGGAGCCGGCATTGTCCTCTGCCTCATCCTCGGTCTCGCCAAACAGCACCTCGCCCGCTTCATCGCCCTCTTTGCTAGCCTCTTTGTAGGCGGCCGCAGCCTCCGCCACCCGCATGCGGTACCGCCAGCGCTCGAGGCGGCCCTTGTGGGCGGAGCGGTACGAGTCGAGCAGCGACTCCTGCTCCGCCCGCTCCGCGGTGATCTGCTCCTCTGCCTGCAGGTGCTCCTGGAGGAGATGGTGGTTGTAGGCGGCGTCGGCTTGCGCCTCCCGGAACTGCTCCTCATGCATCTGCCTCACCCTGTCCATATATTGGGCACGGGCCTCGCCGATGGTCATGGTGCAATGCACCAGCGAGGATGGCGCGGAGGAGGGGGTTGGTGCCGGATCGTCGACTACCATGTTCTCCATTGGGACGTCGTCGTCCTCCGACTGCCTGCCGGCTAGCCGGTCGGCAGCAATGGCTGCCATCTCCTTGTGGTCCGTCGTCCGCCCGTCCCGAAGAGCGCTGGAGCACGAGGAAGCCATGGTGGGTAGTAGTGGTGTGGACAGGAGAAAGGGAACGGATGCGGATGACTGCGGCTATGGCCGGCGCAGCAGTTTATATAGCAATGGTGGGCGGGCGGAGGGACGGACGTGTGGCGCCGGAGTAGCCGCCTCGGCAACCGCGTATCATTAATGTGGGCGGCAGATGGACGGACGGCATGTGTGTCGTTTGAAGGTGGAGCAATCGCCTGCACCGGGAAGCGGGGCGGGCGGCACTGACTATTTCGGGCGGAAAGCGCGCGCGGGCAAGGAGATGACTTTACTTGGAGAGGATGACAATGGGGACCCACCAGGTCCATAGCCTCACGTACGCAAGTGCCTCCTTATTATATATATATAACTATAATTTATTTTGCTTCCTCCTAGTTTCCTGACATCACGGTCCCACACCATTGTCAACCTATGTAGTAGTCAATAAACTAGAGAATTGCACAAGAAGCGGCCGACAGCTGGGACCAAGCAGCTGGAGCAGTATTTGTGTTTTTGAGGTGTGAGCACTGCAGAATTTTTTGATGTTTACCCAGATATTTATTTTTCTCCTCTGAACAACAACGAAAACATCGCTGCAGGTATTAACTGGGCGGGCTGTGGCCCGTCTAGCCCAGGCCAGATATCCAGCCCAGATATTAATTTTTTTCAAGCTGAAAATGGCTAGCCCAGCTATACTTTTTTTAGGAATACCCAGGCAAGTTCAAGTTGTTATTCTCCGCCCCGCTGGGCTGCAAATCTTTCCTAGGAGGGATGCATTAGGCTTAACAAGAAAATGGGCTTTAAGAAATAATAAATGGCATGTAATTATAAAAAACTGGGCATTAACTATAAAAAAATGCACCAAACACGTGATTACTTTATAAAATATTATTTTTGGATATTGAAAATTTTAGTTTCTTTAATTGTGGCGAGCGCAATGTTTCGTTGGATTTTTACGTATATAAATATATATTGAAATTGTATTTAATCTGACTAGAAATTTCGGGATAAAAATATTTCGGATCCCATCAAAATGTGGGAAATTTTATTGAATTCTGTTTTTGAACGGTTGGTTGAAATGGGTTGTACTTTTAACAAACTGTAAATGGGTTGTAGTAAATTCCATTAGAATTCAAAAATGGGCTACACATTCTTACAAATCTCAAATGGGCTATAAGTTCTCTGCCACACACTTCTGGCCTTACTAAGTTGACGCGTCCCCTAAAAAAACAGAGTTGACGCGTATGCAAGGCTTTGTCAACTTATAGTCAACACATGGTTCTAGCAGCAGTGACCGTTGGATGTCCATCCAGCGGATGCCGTGCTTCTTCTTCAATCTCGGATATTCTAGCTTCACCCGCCCAAAAAATGATTCCTCCCCCTGAGATCTGGGGCGCACCGTTTCGGAAGCTGACCTATGGGCCTACTAAGCTGATCTGCATGCATTCAAAAAAAAATTGACGTACCAAGGGCTTTGTCAACTTAGTCAATATAAACGATTCTAGCTGCAGTGACCGTATGATGTCCATCCAACGGCCGTCATGCTTCTTCAACCTCTGGTCTTCTTGCTCCAGCCGCCCAAAGCAGCGCCGGTCGTGCCGCCTGCTCCTGCCTTCCGTGGCAGGCTATGCTGCCGCGGAGGCCTCACCGCCCCCTACTACTCCCACCGCTGGCCAGGCCATCCCTCCACTCACCCACACCCCCTGTTATTCTGCGGCAACGGCAGCCTCACACCGCAGCCGAACCAGTGAACGCTCGTACTCCTCTCCGCGTGGGCATCCACTGCCGTGTCTTGCCCAGCTCCGCGTCGTCCCCTTCCTAGGCCTCGCCGTCGTCCACCGTCGTGGTGCTCTCGGCGCGGCGTGGTCAATGTGGTCAACGACCGACTTCCATCGGAAGAGTACTGTACGTGGAGAGGCTGACGGCTGGGTCCACGGCAGCCGCAAGGAAGTGCCTCCTTATTACGCGGAAAATAATTATTCCTCCACCTGATAGCGGGGACCCACCGGACGGGCCACCAGTATTTTGCAAAAAAATCGTTTCCCCCTGACTGCTGGGACCCACCGGACGGAAGTGCCTCCTTATTACGCACAAAAAAATGAATACTCCCCCGGCTAGCTGGGACCCACCTTGGTGGGAGGCTCACTTGTGGGCCTACTAAGTTGACGGGGATGATGGGCTTTGTCAACTTAGTCAATATGAACAATTCTAGCTCCAGTGACCGTACGATGTCCATCCAACGGCTGTAGTGCTTCTTCAACCTCTGGTCTTCTTGCTCCAGCCTCCCAAAGCAGCGCCGGTCGTGCCGCATGCTCCTGCCTCCCGTGGCCGGCTGTGCTGCCGCAGAGGCCTCACCACCCCCTACTATTCCCACCGCTGGCCAGGCCCTGCGGCGATGGCAGCCTCACACCGCAGCCGAACCAGTGAACCCTCATACTCCTCTCCGCGCGGGCTTCCACTGCCGCGTCTTCCCCGGCTCCGCGTTGTCCCCTTCCTAGGCCTCGCCGTCGTCCACCGCCGTGGTGCTCTCCGCGCGGCGTGGTCAACGTGGTCAAGGAACGACTTCCATCGGAAGAGTACTGTACGTGGAGAGGCTGACAGCTGGGTCCACGGCTACAGCCCAGTTTTTTTGTGATTTGCCAAGTAAGTCGCTTTGTGAGGCCTGTTGGGCTGCAAATCTTTCAAGACGAGGAGAGCTTTCATTCGGCTGGCCGAGAAAATGGCCCATCGGTAATGAGAAATGGGCTGTACATTTTTAAAACACATCAAACCGGCAATTAGTTTCAAATATCTTTTTTTTTCATTTCAAGATTTTAAATTACATTAATTTTTATGCGTGGAGAATTTGTTGGATTTTATATTGATATACATTTATTTTTAAAATCAGTTTGAATGTGACTCAAAATTTCGGGATTAAAAACAGTTCGGACCGCACCGAAATATGCAAAATTTCGTATAATTTTTTAACCGTGGCCACAATATGGGCTGTAATGCTAACAAAAAGAATATGGGCTCCAAAAAAAACCTTAAGAATTAGCAAATGGGCTGTAAATTATAGAAATAATGGCAGATGGGTTGTATGTTCTTTTCCACAGATTTGAGGCTTTCCTGAAAAAAGGTTGACGCACAAGCACTGACTGTTGGATGTCCGTCCAACGGCCGTCGTGCTTCTTCAATCTCTGCTCTTCCTGCTCCAGCCGCTCAAACAAGCGCCGACGGGACTACCTGCCCCTCCTCCCCGCGGCCGGCTGTGCTGCCGCGCAGGCCTCACCGCCCCACCGTACTCTCATCGCTGGCCTAGCCATCCCTCTACTCACCCACACCTGCTGTTATTCTCCGGCGACGGCAGACGAACCAGTAAACCCTCGTACAGTCGTACTCCCCTCCATGTGGGAAACAACCGCCGAGTCTTCCCTGCCTCCATGTCGTCCCCTTCCTAGGCCTCGCCGTCGTCCACCGCCGTGGTGCTCTCGGCGCGGCATGGTCAATGTGGTCAACGACCGACTTCCATCGGAAGAGTACTGTGCATGGAGATGCTGACAGCTGGGTCCACGGCCGCAGCAAGGAAGTGCCTCCTTATTACGCGCAAAATAATTATTCCTCCACCTGACAGTGGGACCCACCGGATGGGCCACCGTATTTCGTGAAAAAAACGTTTCCCCTTGACTGCTGGGACCCACCAGCTACACCTTCGCATGCAAGGAAGTGTGTCTGGGTAAAAAAACAAAATGATTCGCCCCCCTGACTGTTGGGACCCACCAGCTACATCTTCGCACGCAAGGAAGTGCCTGACAGTCGGGACCCACGTGGTCGAAGCGTACGTAGCGTTGTCATTCTGGTCGCGAACGTGTACGTACATATATACTAGTGGATGTAGAGGCGCGCACGTGTCGTAGTAGAGGCGCGCACGTAGCATGTACACGTACGTACAGCGGCCAGGGTGCAAGAAAGAAAATACGGCCACATATGTGTACATACGGGCGGGGTCTCGAACGCCTACTCGCGCATACGTACGGCGAGGGCTCGTTGACATGGCTGGGTCAGAACGGAGAAACAGCGTCGTCGTCGTGTTCATGGGGAGGCAACGGAATGCGTCGTATTCATGGGGAGGCAACGGAATGTGTCGTGTTTATCAGGAGGCAACGGAACGCGTGGGAGCCAACCGGCTGGGTCGGAACAGAATGCGTGGTCGTGTTCATCGGGAGGGCTTGGACAGAATAGGCGATGGAAACGAGGCCTGGCATACCGCACAACGGAGGAAACGGACCTCCTACGTTCGGAACGAGGTCCTGTGGATCGGGAGGGGTGTGGCGTACCGCAAAACGGAGGAAACGGACCTCCTACGGTCGAAACGGGGGTCCTGTTGATCGGGAGGGGTGTGGCGTACCGCAAAGCGGTCAAAACGGGGGTCCTGTTGATCAGGAGGGGTGTGGCGTACCGCAAAACGGACGAAACGGACCTCCTA
>NC_057808.1:259699351-259703054 GCF_018294505.1 Triticum aestivum | reverse complement strand
CTCACTGTTCATCCAATCGATCGGCTTCAGTTAGCAGCAGTAGCGAAGGAATTGCTCGATCGGGTTCAGTTAACAGCCATCGATCGATCGCTCGGGTTCAGTAACGCGTAGCCTGCAGTGCAATCGCTCGGGTTCAGTTAGAGCCCAACGCCTCGCTCGGGTTCAGTTAGAGCCAACGCCTCGCACACACGCGCGTACGTGTACGAGAGAAATGCGCATCGCTCGGCCCCCGACCTCCCACCGTAACCGAGAACTCCTCGAAATCTTCCTCGCCCTCGCTTCTACCATGGTTTTTTTGCGTCATGGACGGCCCAAAGAATGTCATGCAGCTGCGTCTCCGGCCCGCCCAGGACGAAAAGCCCATTTTCTGTCATGATTTTTTGTCATAGAAGTAGGAGCCCACCAGATCTATGATGATACCGTGTTTTGTCACAATTATCGTCATAGAAGTGTCATATATATGACAGAAAAAAATTCGTTCAGCCCAAAATGTCACGGATGTTTCTTTTTTTTGTAGTGTCAATTTGAGACAAGCTGCTTATGACAAGTTGCACAAATGAAGAGCCAAGGTATTTTGGAACAAATACAGGTCACGTTAAGGCGAATGCTTTCACTATTGAAACCGTGGGCGTTTACGTGCCGCCATGAGTCCCGCTTCTCATCGGCAGGTGCCGTCCGAGCAAGCGTGTGAGTCGACGGGAGGCGTGCGAGCATACCGCTGCGCCGGCTAACAGGGAGGCGTGCGAGCAGACCGCTGTGCAGGCTCACCGGGAGGCGAGCCCTTTGACCAGGCTCCGCCGCCCACCTTTGTCCCAACTACTCCCACTTTTAATGTCGCCGGTGCCGCAGTTTAAAATCAACCCCGCACTACCCGGTATCGGTACAATCTTCTCTCTTCCTCTTCGATTCTCCTGTCGTCTACCTCCAACCAGCCTGACCTAAACGTACGCCATGCCGCATCACGATGGTCTGCCCTTAGTCTTTCAGTTTCCTGGGGAAGACACCCAGCCGGAGTCTCAAGAACATAAGGCGCTTTGGGATGAGCTTGAACTGGCCTTGCGGGAAGACGTCGCGCCTGTCCCCGCTCCCGTTCTGGCTCCCGTCGCCCCGACTGCGCCAGCACCCATCCCCGTGGCATTGATGGGCTGGGAGCCGCACATTGTCGCCGAGCTTGATGCCACGGGGTTCCATGAGGTCCCCGCCGACTTTCACGCGCCCGTGCACCTGCCAGCACATGCGCATGCGTGTGCACTAACGCGCACGCCCGTGCCAGTGCCCGTGCACCTGCCAGCGCATGCGCCTGCGCATGCACTGACGTGCGTGCCCGTGCCGGTGCCCGTGCACACGAATGTCTCCGCCGCGCCTTTGACAGTGCCTGTCCCCGCGCGGGTGCCAGTGCCCCCCTCAGCGGCATGGATGGCCGCCGTCGACCGCTTCCTTGCACCAACGCCAGTCACCTCCTCCCGCCAGTTGACTCGCTCCTGGAGACCGAAGTCTAGAACATTGTGGCCTTCCTTGAAGCTAGGGCCAACGTCCAGGAGTACGCCAACAACGGCGCTAGACGCCGCCGTCGCCGTCGGTCAGTGGCCCAACGACACACAGAGCACGGCAGAGGAGCCGCTTCCCACCGCAAGACGCCCCCGCCGCTGCGTAATCTAAATTTGCCATGAAAAACGTTCGGATTGCCATGCTTAAAATCCGAACGTTTATCATTTCCGTTTATTTTAGATCGATCGTCGTATAATTTAAAGTTGGAGTCAGACTGAATGAAATCTATGGTTTGATCGATTGAATGTTCTGCTAGAGCCGTATCAAATTAAATATAAAACGTCATCAAGCCACATGTATTCCTTGTCATCCAACGACCTAGACTGCTTCAATGTCGAGCGCTCAACACGTTTAGCGTGCAGTTAATTTCATGCCAAAAATAGTACCAATCACATAATAACACGCAAATAATATCCAACTTAATATCCGCATGCACATAATATACTTCCAAATTAACGTGCATTGCACATACACACTGACTAGTGCTGCTAGCACGTGAAACTGGTGCCGTAACTTATGAATGCGCCCAGATATGGTCAACGGCAACATCGCCCGTGAGTTCTTCGTGTTTGCCCGTGCGTCTAAACGCAGAAGGGGAGGAGAGAGAGAGAGAGCACACATGGAACCCACCAGTAAGTGAAGGTGAATAGTACTAAAAATAATATTACATGTTATCAATTAAATAGGCTGTGGTAATATAGAAAACATTATGTGAACAAAGGGAGGTACAACAAACATTGTTGTTCTACGTATGTTGCCTATTGACGTGCGGCTTGAAGGCCCTGGTCGCATGTTTGATCCTCGTCCTTTATTTTTTAATTTGTATATGGGTCCAAATTTGTTTCATGCCATGTGGGCCCCTCGGTGTGTAGTTTGTAGCACTTTAATTTGTGGATCCAAATTTGTTCCATTCCAAGTGGACTATCGGTGTGTAGTTTTGTAGCTTATTTATAATAATTAAAGAGAACAACAGAGTTTTTTGCAATGATACCATGGTGCGACATTGAAGGCGAGAAAGGACGTGCGAGAGAGCGATGACCGAGCTAGAGGGAAATCAACTAGGGGAGTTGCGGGGGTTGCAACGGTGTTTCGAGTAGTTGTGGGACGAATGCTACGACAATATAATCTAACCCGACCGGAATAAATGCCTACACAAATTAATCCAAGGTTGGAGTGCCCCTCGCAATGTAAATAGCTCCGGCTTTGCGAGGGATGGAGAGGTAGCTTCAATGTGTGGAAGATACGACGTGAGAAAGCGAGGTCAATCGAGCGACATATAGATAGAGAGACAAAGTGAGTGTGGTCCGACATTCATGGAACAAATATATATGCTCTGGAGAGATATTGTCCGATTGAGCTTTTGGCAAGGGTGAGGGCTGGAAGATAAAGCTTGAGAGATGATCCAGTCACAGACGTGTAGATATATTTTGTGCGTGGGAGGAAGCAAGGTCGACCGATCACATAGGGTCGTCGTGCGATCGAAAGAGTGAGACGGGTTGGAGAGAGTGACCTAGATAGACAATGTGCGTGAGAGAGTATACAATGTGAATAAGTAGAATTGGGCTCAAACATGGTGATATATCGTTTTTGGCCGAGAAAGAACGAGGTCAATCGAGAGATACAAAGAGAGAGAGAGAGGGAGAGAGAGAGAGAGCGAGCGTGGCCCGTCATGAGGTCAAAAGAGTGGGGGTGGCTTCGATGGACTGACCTAGATAGACAATCTGTGTGAGAGAGCATAGAGTGTGTCGATCGAGGCCCGGACAGGGAGATATATCATTTGTGTGTGAAAGAAAACAAGGTTAAACGAGACTCAGATAAAGAGAGCGAGATTGAGCGAGTGTGGCCCGCCGTGCGGAAAAAAGAGTGAGATAGTCTCGAGGGAGTGACCTAGATAGACAACGTGCGTGCATGCGCACGAGAGGTTGGGGGACTAGATAGGCAATGCATGTATTTAGCGCGAGAGGGTGAGAGGGAGAGCTCGGCATGGGGTGCAATGGCGGGTGTTTGAGGTAAAAACATTTCGTAACAGAGTGGAAAAAGGGGGTTGTGTAGTTGAGAGAGTTAGAGATCGAAACATGGAGAGAAAGAATGGATGTGTGTTGGAAACCGATAGCTTCCTAAGGTGGTTAGGAGAGGAAGATTGACTGATACAGGA
>NC_057808.1:259698503-259699180 GCF_018294505.1 Triticum aestivum | reverse complement strand
ATTTGAATGTAGATAGTACGAGACTTAATATCGATGTTTCAATTCGGTGTACATTGTAAGATTTGAACTGAGGACCATGCATATGGGTAATTATTTCGAATTCGTGCCATACTAGGTTTCGGAAAGTTGACATTGACTCGATTTGTTGTGCTATTTTCTAGGTCATATGTTTGAATCCATCCAAAAGTTTTCTCACTACCATGGTGTTCATCATATACATATGAATTTGTATTTAAAAAGTAGCGTGGATACAGTGAAATGCGAAATCCACGTTAGAATGGGAGATCGCTATGCGACACACACTCTAATTCAAATAACTAATTATGTGACACGCACTCTAATCCACGTTAGCGTGGATATCGTTTCGATTTTTTTTCAAATAACTCCTCATTCATTAATTTATAGTATCTCATTTGGAATGACTAATTATTGCAAGGAAAACACGGGCATGGTAATACATACAGATTCGTTTGCAAATGAAAGAAGATTCGTTTGGATTCTCAAATGTAGGCGCACCAGGGTCGTGTCGTGGTGGTCGCGTGTGTCGGACGGACGCGTAGCACCCAGCCACCCACCCCCTCCCTCACCCCCCCCCACCCCCAAAAAAAGGACGACGACAAAATAAGTTCGCGCTTCCACGTTTCGGATTGAAATATCTGGCGGCCCCAATTCCAGCC
>NC_057808.1:259678213-259698288 GCF_018294505.1 Triticum aestivum | reverse complement strand
CCAATTCCAGCCCTGCAAAATCTCCCTTCTCCACCGTCCCCTTCGGCGCCCAGATTGCTCAAATCCCTAATTCGCCGCCAACCCAAGAAAAGTTCGAATCGCCCCTCGTCTCGTCTCTTTCCCCACCTCTGTGCCGGACGAAAAAGACGATGGTCGCGCTTCACCACCGCACCGGAGCTACCTCATCTACGCCCTCGTCCACCGCACCGGGTGGTCCACCGACAATGTCGGCCGCCGCAACCGACGTGCCTCACAGACACCGACTTCCACCACATCAGGTGCGCTTCACCGACGTCGTCTCCCAGCTCACCGGGGCTACTTCACCGAGCACATCGTCGCGCCTCCGCCCCCCGAGGCCGTTAGGGCTTCACCAACAGTCTCGTCCACCGCATCGTAGCGCTCCGCTGCCACTCAAGATCTGCATCCGTGCACGGCCAGCCAAGGCCAGCGCATCACCCTCAACGGCTCTGAAGTGACCCGCACTCTAGCTAGGCGAGCATGCCCAAACACCGGCCCGAACTAGGTATCCAGACATCACTCCCTTGTGCACTATTCCGACGATGTTTGGATATCCTTTCACTGCTCTCTTAGCTTACACGCCTATCCAACTCTGACTTTAACTCTTATTTCTTCTAGAGATATCATCTGAAGCAAGCAAATCCATTTTTTAGCGAAGCATGACGGCGCTACGGGATCTGGTACACATCCTGCACACCCGTATAACCTTGTAAGTATCTGTCCTCCGGTACAACAGTAAGGTCGATTCCTCTTATTTGATCAGCCATTCGCCGTGTCAAAAATGCAGAGGGGGATGCAAGGAGCACAAGGCCTGCACATCCAAGCAAGTGGTAAGATGGACTTGTACATGGAACATCCCAAGCGCAAGCAGAGCTGCAGTGAGCCTGTACAACGAGCTAGCGTAAGTCCCTGCATTTCATTTAATTCGTACTGGCATTTGTGTATGATTTGTGTGCAGTGGCGGATCCATGAATTCAAGTTACCAGGGGCGAACATTTAAATTCAAAAATACGAAGGCACTTGCACTCCGGAAATCAACATAACTTGAGAAATGTGAAGCTACATGCACTTTGAAAACCAGCTAATGATCCAAAGTAGTTCAGATTATAAACACTAAATGATGCAAGCACCAAAAAACACAAAATGCAACATGGTGTACAAGGACTACAAACATGGTCTGTACCTGCTTGAATTATTCGTTCTCTGGCTGAAAATATCAAAGTGTAATTGCACCTATAACCAGTGCGCAAACTGCATATCAATATATCTATCCTACACAAGTATGCCAATAGTCTCAAACAACAGATTAGAAAAGTATTTATGCTACGTTGTCATGATACGGGGACTTTCTGGTAGATGGCCTCGACGTTTCCTCAAGCCATGAAAATGCACTATAATTTGCTTGTCATCAATGCCTGCAAATCTCTATGTCTCTCTCAACATAGCAGATCATCATTAGATACTAAATCCTTCAATGGGAGCTTGCAAAATGCTTGCATTAGATGCCTCATTAGACACTATATGTTCATCACCAGGAGCATGTAAAATGTTTGCATCAAATCCTTCATTAGCAGTCTGTTCATTAGACACTTCAGGCTCAAGAACAACATGAGCTTGGATGTTTGCACCGGAAACTTGATTAGATACATTAGATTCAGTCAGTTCAGTATTGATTGGGGGAGTTATAAAATAAGTAGAAATTGGTTTCATTTTCTCATAGATTCCCTACATACAAGTAGTTTTACAACACTGTCAGGTTTAACTATTGGCCAGAAATTGAAGAGTTGAATTAGATATAATCAGGGATGTGATGTACCTGCTCGTTGCGCATCCTACTCTTGCAAGCTGCGACTGTCCGTTTGCGCAAGCTCGATGCCATGCCCGTTTTGCCTCCACTGCCTCCCACGCAGGCTACACCCAGGGTTGGATCTTCATCTTCTTGTCCTTTCGTTTGCTTGAAGCCCGGCGACTGCCCTCCAACGAGGGCACGAGGAAGTGCTGTGTCGGTCTGTCCAGCGGCGGCTAGGTTAGGAGCGAACCAGACTTGAGGCTGGAGTGGATGAATTGGGATTTTTCCTGCTGTCGATCGATATGGGAGGCGCTCGTTTGGGCCGCGAGCCTGCTATAGGGCCTGCCTTGCACTTATGTTATTGGCCTATCCAAATTGAAACATTTTTCTTCATTTTTTACATTGCCTGCTCGTGCGTTGGGACGAACAAAACTAGCCTGGGCCAACCTGGACGACTCAAACTAGGTGCACACTTTCGAGCCACCCGAGGCGGCCACCCATACCAGCCCCTATGGTGGCGTCACCCCTTTTTGCGTGTATGATAGGGGTAGTGAAAAATATTCCAGTGGCGCTTTTGATTTACCCACAGAATGGTTGAATTGCTTGTTTCTATGAACTGAGTTCGCCAATAATGTGAAGGATGCCAGTCTTTTCATCCTATTGTAGATTGCTTAGATCTCGATATGCCAAAAGTAATCGCATGAAATATACATTAAAAGCCAGTGTGATGTGTGTGGCTACAACTAGTCTAACTACACGTCCTCATATAACATATCAAGGACGCACCATCTTACCAGATTAACCATTCGACTTACCAATGCAGTGTGGGAAGAAAGAAGTATTGGGACTGCGTATCCAAGCAATTGATGCCATGGACTCCTTCGTACAACCTTGTAAGCGAAAAAGAAGTTGCGGTGTGCCTGTACAAAGAACTAGCGTAAGTTCAGTTACCTGCTTCTCGGAATTTTAGTTAGCCACTTGTTGCAAAATTGTTCAATTACGTTGCTTGGCTTAATTTAGTTTGTTACTGATTACATAATGCCACAGCCTGTTAATCCTATTATAGACTGCACCTATCTATGTGTTTGATACTTACTGTTAAGAATTACCTGTTTGCCTGAACTTAAATAGCTACTTTTTTGTGAAACTCTTTAATTCCTTGTTTGTTTAACTGGTTTGCTGTTATAACTCCCAGTTGAGATGTTTTGCTAACTTCAACTTTTTTGAATCCAATCGGAACTTTAATGGCCAAACAGGTTAGCCCAAGATCAAAGAGCGAGGTCCCCATGGACATTGTATCATCCCACAGCAGTGGCACCGGCCTAATCGTGCATTATGAATTGCCAACTGCTGATGCTCTAGAGGCTAAACTAGTGGTAGAAAGAGATTCTGCTTCTTCACTTAGAGTTGAAGTTGACATGTTGAGGAAACAAACAGCACAATCAGTAGCAGTACTCAAGACAACCATTAAATATTTGGTGGATTTCAAAATGAAGCAAGCTGAGACTGACCACATTGTTAAGGTCCTGAAGGAAAAAAGGAAATTAAATTCCCACTTGGTAAATCATAGGTGAAATGTTCTTTCCATCGTTGAATAACCTTTGTGTTGTTTGTTCATGTAATCAATCAAACCATTTGTTTTAGAGATCATGTAATAATAGTTTTTTGTTTTTTGTTTTTTGGTTTGTAATTTTATTTGAGCACAAATCTGTATTAATTTGATAAGACTCGGAGACATTTCATTTTGATTGCTGTGCCAGACCTACAAATATGCCAATCGGGTTGAATGTGCATTCAGCAATAATAGTTGTATAGATGGGCCATAAGTGGCACACATTGGAAAGGGCCAAGATGCTGTAGTAGCTTGGCTAAAAAAAGGATGTTGTTGTAGCAAAGAAAAGTACAACTGCCTGGCTTATGTATGTTAGTTGATATTATTGATCCATATACTCTATAAGTGTTTATATGTCTGTTAGTTCTGTACATTCTTGGTTGATTCACTCGGTATTTGAATCTTGATACATCGCTTGTGTACATATCTAAATGGGAGTACACATTATGCTGCGTGTGACATTTGAGTTGGACATGAAGTGTTCCAAATATTCGAATTCACCTTAAACTGGATTCTAGCTTCTGAATTTGAGTATCGGCATTTGTAAACCATATTCATATATGACAGCGGAATACATCTCTGTTGTCCTTTTGAAGATATATAAAAACACATAGAATGATTTATAAAGATTCGTATAGGAATACAAAATGGATTCGAATTTAGTTGCCAGGGTAAACGTGGATGCTTATTGTCCCAAAATTCAAAAGAAGCGGCAAAATGTCCACTCGCACGTCGGCTGCCCAAAGCCAAGTGTTTGGGAGATGGAAATTACTGTCTACCCATTATACGGACAATCCATCGGCCCGATTTCCACTGCTCTAAATAGGGGTAGGATAGTAAATTCAATAAGACGTGACACGACCGCCTCTGAGCCCATTCTGACACGGTGGGCGCCAAACATGGGCGGCAAAACACATTTGATTCAAGCTCGTCCGAAAGACCTCTGTTTGTCCCTCCATTTCCCCATTCATACGGTGGGCGGCAAAACAAACTCGACTCGGCCGAAATCGATGTAGGCAAATATTTTCAATAGGGGCAGGTTTGTAACTTCACTCAGACGTGACACAACCGCCCTACCTGTCAGCCCCGTTCATACACCGTGGGCGCCAACCATGGGCGCCAACCACCCTCTCCTCGCCCGAAATCGCTCTGGGCAAATATTGGCAAGATGCGAGATTACCTCGTATCCCCAACCGACGAGACGTCCAAATTTTAAACGGGGGCTAAGGTCATAACTTTCCCATATTTCAGACAGGCGCGTCCCAAAAACATGGTTCCTCGTACCACTCCCTCCATTTTCCCATTCATACACCGTCCACGCTAGAACACCATCCCCACACCAGCCTCCGTCCGCCACCCCATCCATCGCCGCCATCCTCCACCACATCCATCGCCGCCGTCCTCCACCACATCCATCGCCACCGTCCTCCACCATGCCGGAGCGCCTACCAAGACCGCGTCGTCCACTGCTAGAGATGGACGTTTCTCATCCACGGCGACGGACCAAGAGCCTTGCATCACGTCCTCTCGCTTCATCGGCGCCGTCGTCCTCTTTGCCGGGGCCGCTCACACGACCTTCTCTTCCACCGCAACAGGACTTATCCCCTGATGCACCCATCTACCGTCGCAGATCTGCTTCAACGCCAGCGACAGCCATCGCACCCCCAATGCCTACACGGCGCCGCAAGAGAGGTGGTACTTCATATCTCAAATTTTTGATCTCAAACAGAAAATAGATCTTAACTTGGTTACTCTACTTTCTTTTCAGCTCTTAGAATTTAGTTCTTAGTTCGAAGCAAACAATGGCTACTAAATATCATTTCTCTGGTTTCCCCCTTTTATTATCACTATACGATCAGAATACATGCTTCGTGTCATAATAGCACTGCTCGACCCATCAAGCTAAACAAGCTTAGTTGTTCAAATACAAATCTGATATTATTAAAACATATTCGTTTAATTGGTCAGCTAAATGTTCCTAAATTAGTTTCAAAAATGCATGTTCGCCGCTCGGGTGTGTATCTCTACAGGGTGCCCACGGTGGGCCGGCCCACCCTGGGATTTTGGGTCATCCCAGGCCCCGATTCCCCTCTATTCTGCTGCGCGCTTCCGATCTCTACTCGCCCTCAGCCGCCTGCCTCGCCGGCGACTTGCCATCCCCGGACGGCATGACTCTAGGAGGAGACGCCGGACTAACAGGAGGTCAGGAGCCGCTCGCCCAACAGTGTCACCGCTGCCCGGGCGCGCTGCCGTGCCTACCTTCCCAGTCTGTTCAGGGCTCAGGCGTGCAGCACCCACTAAGCCAACCCGATTTATCCTGAGATAAGTCCTCAACACTCAGCAGCCACTCCTCATCACCCATTTTCTAATTGATACATTACTCATTTGGCAGGACTGTCATTAGGGTTTGCTGTGTGCTCAGTGCTACCTACACTTAATGGTTCAGATGTATTTCCGTAATCTTTAGTACCTGTAAAGTTCACAGGGTTTTCAAAATTCCGGCCCTAGGAACAGACACTAGTCATTTTGGATTGTTGGTCGTAGTGACATTGACCCAGATTACTACTGCAAGCCAGGTTTGTTGAAAATTTTACTTGTCTTTCTTACTCATTCAATATAATATCCAATTATTCACGTCGATTAGTTGCAAACAATAAGTGCTAGACAAACTTCTTGATTTAGATTTTGGACGGTCTCTTACTGCAGTTACAATTCTGCATACTTGTCCTAGTGAGCTCACAAGTAAATGATTGATTCACTACATTTATGCTTGCCTTGTCATACTTTTTGTCAATATTCTTTTAGGGTGGACCACCCTGTTTCTAAATACTGCAAACGTAGACATGAGTGAATAGTATTTCTCTATGTAATCTCTTCCATCATGTGTGGGCAACGAACACTGCATTGTATAGAAAGAAAGTTTCATTTCCAGCTTTTACATAGGCTTCGATCTTTTACATGGAATACAATCTGCCTACTTGCTTTGTGTCGCACTACCAACACTCCACCCTTGAAGCTAAATATTATGCCACTCATAATTCCTTAGTTTATTTATTTGTTCAAATACGAATTTCATATAATTCTAATGTTCCTACTTTAGTTTTGAAATGTGTGTCTGCCTGTTATAGAGACATAAGGGGTTTGTATTTCTGTGTGTGGTCTGGTCAGCACGGTTGGGGGGTGAACTTTGCATATGCAGGGGTTTATAGGGAGACACTCTTCAAGTTGAATCCGCAATGCATTCCATAGATAATCTGACTACTTTTTATGTTTTCATGAATCTCAGATTCTGAACAACATCATAATGATTATGAGCTTGCGCGCATGAAAAGAATAAAGCAGAACAATGCCATGGCTGTCAAACTTGGCATTAAGGGATTGAAATCAAGTCTGGATGCAATGCAATGCAAACGCTCTCCACCTACAGATTCATGCTCAGAATATGATCCTAACAGTGATTCTGAGCTAGAGGGAGACCTAAGTCAATGTAGCTCCCTAGTGGAGGAGTCAGAGGAAGATGCCCTATCTTATTCACCCATCATGGTGCTTGCTCTAACTTTCCAAGGTTATATTTGTCGCACATATCTTGCAACTGATGCTTTGCATTGCTTCTACTTTGTTGAAGTGCCATTAGCTTAGTTTACACATCGTGTATGTGAATACGGCCTGCCTATCCATTTTCAGTACATATTCCATCTGTCATCATACCATATTTATCCATTCAAATGTTGTTCTTGTGTATCAGACGTTCAAAAGGAAGAGGGCGATTGATGATCGTGGAGGAGCACAAGCAAAGTATTTGGAAAAGGTAGTGGCACCTGATAAATCAAATAGCCCATTAGGTGTAGTTGCAATATCACCTGACCCACAAAACACCCCAACTCTAGCAGACTCTAGCCCTACTACACTGGTCATTTCTGATGCCCCAACTCAGCAGACCCCAACTGCAGCAAACATTATGATTATGCCAGTTGACATAGCACCAGCTCTACGACGCAAAACCCCCATTCCAGCAAAGAGTACACCAAATCCAGTTGCCAAACCCTTTTCAAACCAGAGAGAGCCCCAATTGCAGCAAATAGGACCCCTGTTCCATTTATTCCCAGTTTAGAAGACAAAGCTTATATTGTTGTCAGGAACTTTGTGTGCATCTTTCCTTCATGGAAAGATTATACCACAGACACAGAACAATTTCCAGCCTTCCTCCGCAACTTACGCGTAAGTAATGTACTAATGTTATTCATGGTCATTACTGCATATGTTTCTGCTGACAGAAGACACAAGATTTCATTCTTTTAAATAGGCGAGGACCAAACTGGATTGTGAAGACGAGCAAGGGTTGGTTGCGCTTTTGAAGCACTCGTTGATGAAGTATCGTTCCTACCTGAGGCAAGCGCACTTCGATGGCAAGCCTCTAAACAAAATTTCTGTAAAGTCTCCGGTGCTACATTTATCCAACGGTGACTGGAATAATCTTGTTACACATTGGTCTTGGCTACAGCGTAAGGTACTATCTATGATATCACATCACAATTTGAACTACATTTCTGCATTTGCCTTAACATCTCACTTGTACGAAAACTGTTAGCAGAAGAACATTCGTTCTCAAGGGACCATAGAATCTCGCAACTATACTGCACATTGCATTGCTCTTGTGAGTACCTCTTGCCCTGTATGACCATACTTACTTTCATAGCTGTTTGATTATGTAGCATCACTGCACATGTTAGCCTCGTTATCGTCCATTTGGTGGACATTATAAGATCCGTATGGACTCTTACACCAATTTAGAATCAACCCAATGCTTTTGAAGAGGTTTAGCTCTGCAGTCCTCTTGCAAGGACTGAACGTCGTCTATCACTGTACTTACATTAACAGCTACTCCCTCCGTCCCATAATATAAGAATTTTTTGTACAGTACACCAGTGTTCAAAACACTCTTGTATTATGGGAAGAGGGATTGGTTCATTGTGTAGCTGTCGGCGTTCTGGGAACGGGGGTCCCCAGACTTGCCTGCCTGCGGCCCACGGCGTGGCCAAGCAGCACACCGTACGGCCCATCTTCGTCAACAAGGCACCCAAGACCATCGCGAGGGTCCAAGCCTCGCGAGGCGGACAACGCAAGACCTCCTCTGGAGTGGCCTAGCCAGGCAGGCTCACGAGGAGCAGAGATATCAAGGCAAGGCAAACCTCACGAGGCTCTCGTGACGTGAGCCATGACGAACGGTACCAGGCAGATGCCAGGCGGGCGTCAGTGCGCGCAGCGTCCCTATTTCCCCTTCGGTGCTAAGGAGGCCAGCGCAGGCGAAGAGTACCGAGGCATCAGGCAAAGGTTGCCATATTGGTGCAACGAGACTAAGACCAAGAGGACGGCAAGGCGGAGGTCATCGTGGAGCCCAAGACGGCGTCACCCCAGAGCTTTTCGCAGGCGAAGACCGCTTTTGTCAGGATAGCTTGTACTAGCTGCCCCCCTTCAAATTTGCCCGCCGTTGTTGGCTCCCTTCCCGCTCGATATTTGGGAAGAGGACCAAGGCCTCTATAAATAGGACTAGCCACCACAATAGGAGGCAACTGATCCCGAACTGGTTCAGATCATCCTCAACAACACAAGCACAAGAACGCCCCAACCTCAGGAGGCTGTTCTTCCCTTGTACTGTTCATCATCAGCCCAAGAGGCAATCCACCACCACCACACTGGAGTAGGGTATTACACCACAATGGTGTCCCAAACCAGTATAAACCTCATGTCTTTCTGCGTTGCGAGTTCGTCGAGTTCGACCGCGAGATCTTAGCGAGCTAGAGCGTAGATCGGTAGGAGGGAGAGACTTCGCGCGCACCCCAATGTTCGAACCTTAAGGGTTTGCCGGAACCCCACATCCGACATTTGGCGCGCCAGGTAGGGGTGCGCCGGAGCTCCTCTCCACCAACCTGCGCCCCGTGCCGCCGCGCTTCACTCCCATGGCAGGTGCACCGCCACCCGCCTCTGCGACCGACACCAGCAACAGGGAGTCTGGGTACCGAACCCTGGCCCCCGCCCTATGGCGAGTGCAGTGGCCAGCCAAGTTCAAGCCGGAGATGCCGCCGCGTTACGACGACGCGGCAGACTCGGCGCCGTTCCTGCAGGCGTACGAGGAGTCCATCCTCGATGCCGGAGGCGACGGCAAGATCATGGCCAATTGGTTCCCCATGGCCCTCGCCGGCGAGCCACGCGCCTGGCTGCTCAACCTCCTGGGGTCCATGGTGGCATCCTGGGAGGAACTCCGCAACCTCTTCACCACGCGCTACGCGGTGCCGGCGCACCACACAGTCGCGGTGCTGCTGGGTGGCTCTAAGCACCGCCTTCAGATCGCCACGTCAAGCCTTTCTTCCGTCAGATTGGGGCAGCCTCCAAGCGCCCGGGGGCTCCGCCGGGTTGGGCTGCGCCGGAGGCCGTCCTCACCTTCGACTCAGAAGACCACCCCGGCTCCACCGCCGGCTCTGGCATACTCCCAATGCTCTGCACGCCTACCATCTGCAACGTGACCGTCACCAAGACCCTCATCAACGGCGGTGCCGGCCTCAACTTGCTCTCTGTAGAAGCCTTCAGCCTCCTCCACGTGCCGCCGAGCGGCTCAACCTCAGCAAGCCTTTTTCGGGAATGGGTGGTGGAGCTGCCCACTCTCTGGGGCAGATCCGCCTCCCCGTCACCTTCGGCACGTGCGACAACTACCGCACTGAGCTCGTGGACTTCGACATCGCCCGCATCAGTCTCCCGTACAATGCCATACTCGGGTACCCGGCACTTGCTCAGTTCATGGCGGCGACTCACCCGGCCTACAACCTCATGAAGATGCTAGGGAGCAAGGGCGTCCTCACCGTCAAGGGGGACTCTAAGGAGGCAGTGACGGTGCTCAGGCTCGCCTTCAAGACTGCGACAGCAGCGCAGCCAGCCGGCGCCAGTACGCCCGAGGCCAAGGAGACCGCGCCCGCCAAGAGGAAGCAGTTGTTCACCCAAGACAAGGCGGAGACCAAGCAGGTGCCGGTTGACGAGGACGGGTCTTCAGGAGCCACCTTTACCATAGGAACCAGCCTTGACCCGGGACAAGAAGAAGCTTTGGTGAGGTTTTTGCGCGCAAACAAGGAGATATTCGCGTGGGAGCCCAATCAGCTGGTAGGGGTCCCGAGAAAGGTGATCCTGCATCATCTAAGGGTGTGCCCTAACATGCGCCCCGTGAAGCAGCGGGCGAGACGGTAGTCCACTGAGAAGTAGGCCTTCATCGTCCAAGAGACACGCAAGCTGGAGGCGGCTGGTACCATTCGAGAAGTTCGATACCCTGATTGGTTGGCGAACCCCGTCGTAGTACCAAAGAAAGGTGAGAAGGAACGGATGTGCGTCGACTTCACCAACCTGAACAAAGCTTGCCCCCAAGATCCGTTCCCCCTTCCATGCATCGATCAAATCATCGACTCCACCGCCGAGTGCGACTTGCTACGTTTCCTAGACGCGTTCTCTGGATACCATCAAATCAAGATGGCGGTGGAGGACATGGAGAAGACGGCCTTCCTGACACCATGTGGGGTGTACTGCTACACCTGCATGCCCTTCGGCCTACGCAACGCGGGCGCAACCTTTCAGCGGCTGATGCACATCGCCTTGGGGCGGCAGCTCGGCAGGAACACAGAGGCCTACGTTGATGACATAGTGGTGAAATCTCGCGAGGCGAGGACGTTGATTCAAGACTTGGAGGAGACCTTTGAGAGCTTCCGCCGGGTGAACTTGAGGCTTAACCCGGAGAAGTGCGTGTTTGGCGTCCCCTCCGGCAAGCTACTAGGGTTCCTCGTATTCCATAGAGGGATCGAGGCGAACCCGGAGAAGATCAAGGCCATCGAAGACATGAGCCCACCACAGACCCTCAAAGGAGATGCAAGAGCTAACAGGGCGGGTGACCGCGTTAGGGCGTTTCATCTCCAAGCTAGGCAAGCGCGCCTTACCCTTCTTTAAGCTCATGAAGAAGAAGGGCCCCTTCGAGTGGACCCCGGAGGCCGACCGGGCCTTCCAAGACCTCAAGAAATACCTAACTACCCCCCCCGGTGATGGTGGCACCATGGCCTCTCGAGCCTCTGGTACTCTACCTTGCCGCCACCCCGTACTCTGCCAGCGCGGCACTGGTGGCCGTTCGGGAGGAGCGACAAGACAAGGGTGTGTCGCACCAAGCCAGAGCTGGTGCAGCGCAGGGTCAGGAAGGCGCAACAGAGCCATCAGCGGCGAAAGACCAAGCTCAGCAGGGCAACATCGCAGAAGCTCCTGAGGACGGTCAGGTCTCAGGAAACCCTCCACCATATGCCACAATCTCCATAGGACCCGAGCCTCAACAGTGTGCCAGCCCTCGTCGAGCACCCGGTATACTTCGTCAGCACCGTACTGCGGGACGCGAGGGCATGCTACCCCATGCCGCAAAAGCTCCTGCTCGCACTCTTGGTGGCCTCGCGCAAGCTGCGACACTACTTCCAGGGCCACCTCATCAAGGTCGTCTCATCTTACCCATTGGAGAGGGAACTCAGGAGCCCAAACTCAGCCGGAAGGGTCGCTGAATAGAACATCGAGCTGCAAGCATTCTAGCTGGAATTCAGCACTACCAGGGTCATCAAGGGAGCCGCGCTCGCCGATTTTATGGCAGAATGGACAGATGCCCCGGCTCTTGAGGAAGGAGAAGACCGGTCCGCCTCCCCAGGAAGTGAGGCACCAGATGGCTGGGTCATGTATTTCGATGGCGCCTTCGCGCACCAGGGCGCGGGGGCTGGAGCAGTGCTCATCTCGCCCACTCAGGACAAGCTTTACTACGCCGTGCAACTCTGCTTCCAGCACGGCGAGAAGGTCTCCAACAATATCGCAGAATACGAAGGCCTCATAGCTGGCCTGAAGGCTGCGGCGGCTCTGGGGGTAAGGCACCTTACCGTCAAGGGCGACTCGCAGCTCCTCATCAACTTCTCCAATAAAGTGTACGAGCCGAAGGACGAGCACATGGAGGCCTACCTTACGGAGGTGTGCAAGATGGAAAAGCAGTTCTCGGGCCTGGAGCTGCAGCACGTGCCCCGGGGCACTAACAAGGAAGCCGACGACATCCCCAAGAGAGCATCCAAGCGGCAACCGCAAGAGCCCGGCGTCTTCGAAGAGCGGCTCTTCAAGCCATCAGCTACGCCACCTCTTTCAAGCACGACTCAGCCTCAGGAGGAGCTCCCACAGCCCCCGGCCATGGGAGCCCAGGCCTGCGGCCCAACCTTAGGAGCTCGGCTGCTCTTGGCGCTCGAGCCCCAGGAGGAGTGCTGGACCAAGGAATTCAAGGAGTACCTGATGCACGGGACGCTGCCGGAGAAGGAAGAAGACGCGGAGCGCGTGGCCCGACAGGCCACGTCATACTGCATTCAAGACGGCGAGTTGTACGTGAAACGGCCGAACGACGTCACGCTCGCTGCATCTCCAGCGATCAAGGAAGGGAGCTGCTGATTGACATACACGGCGGGGACTGTGGACATCACTCATCATCAAGGACCCTCGTCGACAAGGCCTTCCGCAGCGGATTCTATTGGACTACAGCACTCAACGATGCAGCCGAGCTGGTGAAGTCCTGCGAAGCTTGCCAATTCCACGCCAAGCAAATCCATCAGCCCGCTCAGGGCCTCCAAACCATTCCGCTCACGTGGCCGTTCGCGGTCTGGGGGCTGGACATCTTAGGCCCGTTCCCACGAGCGCCAGGGGGTTACCGCTATCTCTACGTCGCCATCGACAAGTTCACCAAGTGGGCGGAAGTGGAAGCCGTCCATACCATTCCAGCCGGCTCTGCTGTCAAGTTCATCAAGGGACTCATGAGCCGCTTCGGGGTCCCCAACCGCATCATCACAGATAACAGCTCGCAGTTTACTAGTAACCTCTTCAAAACCTACTGTGCTAACCTTGGAACGCAGATATGCTATGCTTCGGTGGCCCACCACAGGAGCAATGGTCAGGCCGAACGCGCCAACGCTGAGGTCCTGAGGGGTCTCAAGACCAGGACCTTCAAGAAGAAGCTGGAGGCCTGCGGCAGGGGCTGGCACGACGAACTCTAGTCCGTGCTGTGGTCCATCCGTACCACCACTACCAAGCCAACGGGCGAGACTCCGTTCTTCCTCGTCTACGGAGCCGAAGCAGTCCTCCCTCACGAGGTCAAGCATCGCTCCGCGCGGGTCCTGGCGTTTGACGAAACGCAACAGGACGCCATGCGGGGGACGGATCTCGTACTGGGGGAGGAACGCCAATGCGAAGCCGCATTGAGGGCGGCAAGGTACCAACAAGCGTTGCAGCGGTACCACTGCCGCAACATCCGCTCCAGGACGCTCGAGGTGGGTGACCTCGTCCTGAGGCGGGTCCTCTCCAGGGAAGGGCTGCACAAGCTTTCGCCCATGTGGGAGGGCCCGTTTAGGGTCGTCCATGTATCTAGGCCGGGTGCAGCGCGCCTGGAGACGCGGGATGGGATACCCATCCGGAACGCCTGGAACATCCAGCACCTCTGGAAGTTCTAACCATGAAGCAAGGCCCAGAGCCTGAGAAGAAAGGCCCAGAGCCTGTGAAGAAGGCCCAGTGCCTGTGAAGAATCACCGCCCGTGACAGTCTCACGTAATAATGAGTGGGGCTGTACACGCCCCGGAGTCTCAGGAGCGCCGGCCTCAGGCCCTGGGGCTCCCTCCCACGCCTAGTGGACAGCACTTAGCTCCGCGCTGGTGAGAAGACTCGAAGACTAGATTAGGTGCCGGACACGGCTTTTCATTTGCTTTCTGTAGTTGGCTCGCTTTTCCTTAATCAGAGTTGCTCTTTGTGTTCGTTGCTGATTTGGTTCCCCAGCCTTTTACCGCTTTTTCGGCTCTAGTTTGCTCATGTTCTCTCTCTCCCATACCTCGCGAGGGGGCTAGGCAGGTGCCCTCGCAAGCATTTCTCTTTCTCTTTGCCTTCTCGCGAGCCACCCTCGTTCGAGCCCTGAAGCTGGCACATCTCTCCTAAATCCGTGCCCGTCGGTTACCGCGATACAAGGCGCCAAGTCAAGGCTTGGGTGGACGGCAAATCCTTTAGTGCACCCCCTAACGAATTTTTTGCAGTTTTCGAGCAACGCAGACACCACGTGAGGGAAAGGGCGTCCCAAACACACCAGGTTAAGTTATCTTTGCGCAAAATAACAACATGGCATGGGAATGACACGCACAGTGCATTAACCAAAGAACCACAGTTCGATACACGCCCCTCTGGGCCCATACTGGTTTCGTTGTCCGATGCAGGAAAGAAAGAAAAATCTAAGCTAAGCAGCGTTGCAGCAATCCGCGGAGGCAGGCCCTTGGCGACGCCCCGAGCCTAGCCAGACCCCTCCTCGCGCTTCATGGAGGCGCGACGACAAGATGACCCGCTGCCTCCTTCGAAGCAGGCGCGGCGGCGCGGCGGCTGGTCGTAGCCACCACTGCTTGAGCTGTCACCGGAGGAAGAGCCGTCGTAGCTGGAGGAGACGCGGTCGCCGCCGAGGGCAGGCTCGCCCTCGTCCTCATCGCGACCATCACCAAGGCCGAGCACCTCCTCACCGTCGTTCGTCTTGGGGCAGCACCCGGCGCGGCGACCATCTTCCCCGAACACCCTCACATAGAGGGTCGATCCACCATCGTACCTGAAGTGGAGGGTGCACCTCCAGCCCAGGCCGCGCGCTCGGGCGAACATCTGCCAGCAGCGGGCCAGGGCTATGTTGCCCGCGGCGGAAGTCTCGACCGCAACCCAAGAGGCCCTGCTGCAGCAGCCGTCCGCCTGCAGCCAGAGCCCGCCCGGACCAGAGGCCGGCAGTTCGCCGGCAAAGAAGCGCGGAAGCTGGAGCCAGTTGCCGGCTGGGCTCTCCGACCAGACAACGAACTCCGGCGACACCTCAGCAAAATGGAAGCGCGGGCGGGGAAGCCGCCCCACCATCGCGCGCCTCCCCTCATCGGCTGAACCACCATGGATGGGACGATCCCCTCCGCGTACCACGGCGCCACCTCGACAGTGGGTCATGGCAGGGGTCGCGGCATGCTTGCGCAGACGGCCGCGGCCGCGCTTGGGCGCCGGGGAACCGGGACCCTCGCGAGGGGCATTTCCTTTCTCGGCGGCAGAGAACTTCTTTTGTGGCGCCATCGATGGCACTGCAAGCAATGGAGCAGAGAAGCAAGCAAGCGAGGAAGAGATGGGCAACGGGGGCTCCGCCCCCTCCCCATTTATAGCAAGATAAGGCCAACCGGCGTTTCCCACGATCGCAGGTAATGATGGTTTTCCTAGCATGTTGCAGGGACTTCTCAAGTCGTGCAGTTGCCGAGGCAGCGTGGGGAAGTGGAGACGCCCACGTCCAATCAACCGCCACGCGTCGACCAAGGGCGCAGGCCTGTTGGGGTCCGCGGTGCTCCGAACATGACCCTTGGCTTCGCCGTGAAGCCAAGCACGAGCGCACTTTGGGCCCGAGGGCTACTGTCGGTGTTCTGGGAATGGGGGTCCCCAGACTTGACTGCCTGCGGCCCACAGCGTGGCCAAGCAGCAGGCCGTACGGCCCATCTTCATCAACAAGGCACCCAAGACCCTCGCGAGGGTCCAAGCCTCGCGAGGCGGACAACGCAAGACCTCCTCTGGAGTGGCCTAGCCAGGCAGGCTCACGAGGAGCGGAGATATCAAGGCAAGGCAAACCTCACGAGGCTCTCGTGACGTGAGCCATGACGAACGGTACCAGGCGGATGTCAGGCGGGCGTCAGTGCGCGCAGCGTCCCTATTTCCCCTTCGGTGCTAAGGACGCCAGCGCAGGCGAAGAGTACCGAGGCATCAGGCAAAGGTTGCCATATTGGTGTGACGAGACCAAGACTAGGAGGACGGCAAGGCGGAGGTCATCGTGGAGCCCAAGACGGCGTCACCCCAGAGCTTTTCGCAGGCAAAGACCGCTTTTGTCAGGATAGCTTGTACTAGCTGCCCCCCTTCAAATTTGCCCGCCGTTGTTGGCTCCCTTCCCGCTCGATATTTGGGAAGAGGACCAAGGCCTCTATAAATAGGACTAGCCACCACAGTAGGAGGCAACTGATCCCGAACTGGTTCAGATCATCCTCAACTACACAAGCACAAGAACACCCCAACCTCACGAGGTTGTTCTTCCCTTGTACTGTTCATCATCAGCCCAAGAGGCAATCCACCACCACCACACTGGAGTAGGGTATTACACCACAATGGTGGCCCGAACCAGTATAAACCTCGTGTCTTTCTGTGTTGCGAGTTCGTCGAGTTCGTCCGCGAGATCTTAGCGAGCTAGAGCGTAGATCGGTAGGAGGGAGAGACTTCGCGCGCACCCCAGTGTTTGAACCTTAAGGGTTTGCCGGAACCCCACATCCGACAGTAGCATTCTGCATCTTATCTCCCTCGCCCACCATTTACTAAAAAAGATCAGATCTATATTTAATCTTACCAAAAAGTAGAATACACAGACAATGCCAGTGCAGAAGTGTAGCCCATTGCTCTTGTCAGTACATTTTGTCCTGTAATGCTTGTACTTCTAAGGATTGGTAGTTGAATATGTAGCATCAATCTGCATCTTATCTTCATTATCCTCTATCCCTTCCAGTATTATCATATCTATAATTACTCTCTACAAAATGTAGAGTACAGGCAATGCTTATGAAGAAGATTATGTGTTGAAATTCTTGAGTTATCTTCCCTTGACATGGCGAAGGGCATTATAAAGCCGGTGTTAACTGTTAATGTAAGCCAGTCCTTCTAAAGCCTTTATCCTCAACTGCTGTTTAATTTGCTCATACTCCCCATCGTTTACTGCTGTTTAGTTTGCTGTTTCTACCAAATTTCATGTTCGCAAGAACCGTAAGTTCTAAGTTTTACTTGTAAAACCAAATTCCTTATTCATACCATGCACATTACTCAATACTCCCTATATGTATGCTTGTTTGTGGATCTATAATCCAGCGTGTGGTGAAGTAGCCCACGTTTGCACCTTGTCATCTCCTGTTTTATCTTACTGATGTGGCTGATGATATGAACAACATGCCATGCACATTAACCAAAATAGATACAATGATTTTCTTTGCCCTTCATCTATGCTTGTTATGTTGACATGGTAATCCAGTAGTGTGGTGAAGCTCCCCGCATTATGAACAATGCCAAATTATGCTATTGATATTTTGAACTTACTCTTTATTTTCTAATTTTCAATTGGATGGAATTGACACCACAGTTATCATCTTTGTTTATACACGTGCAAAACCTGTCATCTCTTTGCTTTGTTTCAGGGTGATATGCCTGATGGCATGCACAAGTCTGCTGAAGGCTATGCGACAAACCGAACATATATTGCAGCAAAGAAGGCAAAACATCTTGAAGATAGCGAGACAACCCCAAAGTCTTGTCTTGATGTAGTGTTCAAGTTACTTGAGACTAGCAGTCAGACAAGCTCACAGAATTCGTTGTCTGAATCAGTTCGACTTCTTCAGTCCCAAGTTCTAGCAGAAAGGCATTCTGCAACTCAACTTCGACTTGAAGTCCTATCTCTAAGAAAGATTGCGGAGAACACCAATGAGAACCTCATCGCTAAACAGCTACACCTGGAAGCTATGACCGACATGCTAGGCCGGTCTCACAGCCTTGCTCAGCAGTTCCCGCGCAAGGCTAACCTTTCTTGAACTATCTTGGAAGTGGTCTCGGTTCAGTATTATTTTGTTACGCTGCAATGGTGCCCAGTTTTTGTAATCTGCTTTTTCGTTCCGCTTTATGATCACTTGTGGCGAACTTCGATGCCCAGTGGATGTAATATACCATAAATCCTTTATTGTATAGTGTAGGTTTATTCTTACTATGCCGTAATTTCTTTATTGTATATAGTAGGTTTGTTCTTAATTCCTACTAGTTACTGCCATCATTCGCTATCTGAAAAAATCAGATGTAGTCGACCGGGCCGAAACATTCGCCTCTAACGGGCCTGGTGTTTAGCGGGCCACAATTGGGCCGGCCTACATCTTTCTTGTGCCTGAATGATTGGGGCCTTCACACTTTGCGCGAGACCCACAACTTACACCAGCCTATATTTTAGTTGGGCCTTTTGTGGACCCAGCGCTTAGTTTGGCCCAGGTAGCGTTGGGCCATTAACAGGCTGAATATTGTACTGGCCTGTTACGGCCCAGATGAAACCATGGGCCTTTAGCAGGCCGAAATGCATATTGGACCTCAATTTTCACTAGTCGTCGACGGGCCTTCAGCAGGCTGAAATGTAGACCGAGCCTTTTTGGGCCCAGTTATATCACGGGCAGTTACCAGGCCGAAACATATCTCGGGCCTTAGTTGCCCCACTGATATCATGGGCCTTTAAGAGGCCGAAAGCTTAGTACAGACATCAACGGGCCGAATTATGCGACAGGCCTTTAACAGGCCCAAAGTCACGTTGGGCTTAACTGTTGCCACCTTTATCACGGGCCGTTAGTGGGCCCGATGTCCCGTCGGACCATATATTGCCCATGGGAAGCACGGGCCATTCCCAGGCCGAAAGTCACACCGGGCTGAAATGGGCCCATGTCTACATCGGGCCTCTAACAGGCCGAAAGTCACTGGGCTACAATTGGGCCCAAATATTCGACAAACAATTAACGGGCCAGATCTGGCTTCGGGCCGTAAATGGGCCCAAATATTCGGCGATCAATTAACGGGCCAGATCTAGCTTCGGGCCGTAAATGGGCCTTTATTAAGCAGGCCGTTATTGGGCTGGCCCACTAGTACCTAAGTAAGTACTATGGGCCTTTGATGGGCCGGCCTTTTTAACCTATATGGGCCTCTGTTGGGCCGTTCCACTTGTCGACGTATCATGGGCGCTTTGGGTCCAATGATTGGATGACATCTGTCCCAATGGTGAGCCGACACGTGTTTCCTCCAGCCAATGATGATTTTACACGTGGAAAATCCCCATTGGTCGGGGCTGTTAACGGGTTATTGGATCCAAAACCGGACCCGATATCTTAACGGTGTTCCATTATGGTGGATGCCACGTGTCGGTCACCCTTGACGAAAGCACTTCTGTGACACGCGATTTATCGTCATGGAAGTGGGCACTTCCGTGATGATAATTTTGGTAATGTCATGGAACACTTTGTAACGCCCGGATAATCATGCTACAGTAATCTCACGTTAATGATGGCACGTCACCTCTGTCACTGTAATTAATCTCGGGTTAATTCAAAACCGTTTCTAATTTAAATCCTAAATAAGTCAAACGACAACAGTTTTCAAATATTAAAATAAAAATGTTCGGGAGATGCCATATTTTGCATAAGTAAATATGGTGTGGTAAACACATTTTTATAAAATGCCTAAATAGTTTAAATTGAAATAAAACAGAAAAGCAAATAAATAAAAGAAAAGAAATTACAACAAAAGAAAACAGAACAAAAACAAAAAGAGGAGCCCCCCCACTGGACCCTGGCCCAACTGGGCCAAACCCCAGGCCCAGCCGGCCGGCCCACCGACGCCCCACTCCCTTATCCCCTCACCAACCCCCACCCACTCCACCGACGGCCACCCACTCCCCCCCGAAATATCCCCTCCACTGCCTCCCCCGATCTGGATCGAGGAGGAGGCCATCGCCGTCGCGCTCGACCCCGCCGCCGCCTG
>NC_057808.1:259668623-259677873 GCF_018294505.1 Triticum aestivum | reverse complement strand
CTCCTCTCTCTCCCTCGCCCCCGCGCTCACCGTGGCCCTCGCGCCCGTGGCCGCGCCCTCTCCCCCGTGAGCAGCGCCCCTCCTGTCTCTCCCTCGCCCCCGCGCTCACCGTGGCCCTCGCGCCCGTTGGCCGCGCCTGGGCTCGCCCATGGTCACGCCCACGACCGCGCTCACCGCGCCCCGCGACCACCGCCCCGCCCTCCGGCTCCCGACGCTTCTCCACCTCGGCCATGGCCTCGCCCTCCCCCGTCTCTCCCTCTGTCCCGTGGCCGCGCCACCGCGCCTGCCCCTCCGCGCCACTCCGACCGCACCGGTGCCACCCCTCGCCTCCACCCGCCGTGGCCCCTGGCCGCGCCGGCGAGCCCCGCCATCGGTGCCCTGGCGTCCTCGTCCCGCCCTGCGCACGAGCGCTCGCTCGGGTGCGCCCGCACCCGTGGACCAAACCCGCTGTGCCCCCTGGGCCACTGCCAGGTGGGCCTCGCCCCCCTGAGCCACTGCCCCCTGGGCCCGAACCCCGTGGCCCTATGACATATGGGGCCCAGCCCACAGAACGAAAAAATTTAATTAATAATAAAAAATGATTTAAAATAAATAAATAAAATAATAATAAAAACAATAAATTAATTAATAAATATATAAATAAAACAAATAATAAAAATAAATTTAAATAATTAATTAATTAATTAACTAAATTAATTAAGTTAATTAATCCTGTTTAAATTAATCTAATTACATAATTAATTTAACTAAACAGTAGTTAATTAGTAACAGCCCCTGACAGGTGGGACCCACCTGTCAGGTTGACCAGGTCAACGGTCAACTGCTGACGTCAGCATGACATCATGCTGATGTCATAAATCCATTTTCGAATTAAATTAAATAATTAATTAAATTCCAGAAATTAATAAAATCTTTAGAAAATCATATCTTTTAATCCGTAACTCGGATTAAAATATTTTCAACATGAAAGTTGCTCAGAACGACGAGACGAATCCGGATACGCAGTCCGTTCGTCCACCACACCTCCCTAACCAATCGAACTCGCAACTTTCCCCCTCCAGTCCATCTGTGTGAAAACGCAAAACATCGGGAATACTTTCCCGGATGTTCCGCCCCTTCGCCGGTACCACCTACTGTCGCGTTAGGACACACCTCGCACTGCTCATTGTCATGTCACGCATCGTCATGTTTATGTTTGCATTGTATTTACTGTTTCTTCCCCCTCTTCTCTCCGGTAGACTACGAGACCGACACTGCTGCTACCCAGTTCGACTACGGAGTTGACGACCCCTCCTACTTGCCAGAGCAACCAGGCAAGCCCCCCCCTTGATCACCAGATATCACCTATTCTCCTCTATAATCCTTGCATTAGAGTAGTGTAGCATGTTACTGCTTTCCGATATCCTATCCTGATGCATAGCCTATCCTTGCTACTACTGTTGTTACCTTTACCTGCAATCCTACATGCTTAGTATAGGATGCTAGTTTTCCATCAGTGGCCCTACATTCTTGTCCGTCTGCTGTGCTATACTATCGGGCCGTGATCACCTAGGCGGTGATCAGGGGTATATACTTTTATACTATGTACATGACACATGTGATGACTAAAGTCGGGTCGGCTCGTAGGAGTACCCGCAAGTGGATCTTTGTGGCGGAGCGACAGGGCAGGTTGAGACCACCTAGGTGAGAGGTGGGCCTGGCTCTGGACGGCGTCCGCGGTTACTTCGACATAGCACGCTTAACGAGTTCTTGGTATTTGATCTGAGTCTGGCCATTTGGTCTATACGCACTAACCATCTACGCGGGAGTAGTTATGGGTATCCCGGCGTCGTGGTATCAGCCGAAGCCTTCGTGACGTCAGCGATTGAGTGGCATGCGCCGGATTGGACTGGAACGCCACTAGGCTAGGTCTGCTTCCGGCCGCGTACGCAACGTGCAGGTGTGCATAGGGCGATGGGCCCAGACCCCTGCGCGGATAGGGTTAGACCGGCGTGCTGACCTCTCTGTTGTGCCTAGGTGGGGCTGCGACGCGTTGATCTTACGAGGCCGGGCATGACCCAGAAAAGTGTGTCCGGCCAAATGGGATCGAGCGTGTTGGGTTATGTGGTGCACCCCTCCAGGGAAGTTTATGTATTCGAATAGCCGTGTCCCTCGGTAAAAGGACGACCCGGAGTTGTACCTTGACCTTATGACAACTAGAACCGGATACTGAATAAAATACACCCTTCCAAGTGCCAGATACAACCCGGTGATCGCTCTCTAACAGGGCGACGAGGAGGGGATCGCCGGGTAGGATTATGCTATGCGATGCTACTTGAAGCGTAGTCTTCGACAGGACTAGCTATCCCCCTTTTATTCTGGCATTCTGCAGTTCAGTCCACTGATATGCCCCTTTACACATATACCCATGCATATGTAGTGTAGCTCCTTGCTTGCAAGTACTTTGGATGAGTACTCACGGTTGCTTCTCTCCCTCTTTCCCCCTTTCCTTTCTATCTGGTTGTCGCAACCAGATGTTGGAGTCCAGGAGCCAGACGCCACCGTCGACGACGATACCTACGACACTGGAGGTGCCTACTACTACGTGCAGCCCGCTGACGACGACTTGGAGTAGTTAGGAGGATCCCAGGCAGGAGGCCTGCGCCTCGTTCGATCTGTATCCCAGTTTGTGCTAGCCTTCTTAAGGCAACTTGTTTAACTTATGTCTGTACTCAGATATTGTTGCTTCCGTTGACTCGTCTATGATCGAGCACTTGTATTCGAGCCCTCGAGGCCCCTGGCTTGTATTATGATGCTTGTATGACTTATTTATGTTTTAGAGTTGTGTTGTCATATCTTCCCGTGAGTCCCTGATCTTGATCGTACACATTTGCGTGCATGATTAGTGTACGGTCAAATCGAGGGCGTCACAAGTTGGTATCAGAGCCGACTGCCTGTAGGAATCCCCCTTTCCACACTCCTTGGCCGAAGTCGAGTCTAGACATTACAAAACTTTTTAGTAACATGGCTGTGTGTCTTACGGGCCCACGTCGCCATTGGGTGGTACTAGGATCTTTTACTCCTCGACCTTTACTCTGGGACACTGAACTCTCTTCTACTGGGGTTAAACGAATTTACTAACTCTAACACTAGGATCCCGTGACCGCATTCACCCCAAAGTTGGATAAGCCATAGTTATTTCTTAGAATAGTATTTTGAACAATTCACACATTGTCATTTGACTCCTTTGAAACGTCTTTGCTTTCAGATGGAACCCACGAGGCAGGTCGTGCGTCACACGACGGCCATTGGTGCCTCGGAATCACCGGCTGTGCTAGCTGAGATGATGACCTATCTGGGTTATCGCTGGCACCCTGAGTACACCGTCTACGAGGAGTACCAGGACTTTAACCAGGAGTAGTACCGGGCCATCGTCCACCTCTACTCGCGGGAGTATGACTCCACTACTGTGCTGCACACCGCACATGGTGTTGGTGTGACCATCGATATGGCTGTCCACGATGCTGCCTATGCTGCTCTGACACGTCTTCGTGGAGAGTATCGGGAGTTGGACACCTCCCCTTTCAGGCACATTGCTATCGCATCTGATGTTGGTGGGGAGGGATACTATACTGCTGCCTACTCCACTGTCACCCGAGAGCCCTTCTACCATCAGAACCTGGTTCTGCATGCTGATGGGCTGGATCGAGCTAACCGAGCTCTTCGCCACGAGATGTACACCACCCGTCAGCACCTTTACCGTGCTCTGACGCTGCTGCACCCCTTTGTCCGATCTGGACAGCTACCGCGTACTGCGATCTACCCAGCCAGGACCGTGATGCCCCACGGTGTCGGTTGGCCAGAGGTGGGAGGCTACTCTCCCGCACTTGGTCCTCTTCTGCCACCTGAGCGTCGGGCTCTACACCTGAGTATCCGCGGCCCCCAGTCTGCTGATGTGGAGGGCTATCCGTTGCCTCACTACCAGCTGTCGGGCTACGATTACCTCCACAGTACCTCTTGGGACTGATGTAGGCTTGCTTGTAGTGTTAGATGCATTCGCCGCGAGCCTGTGTGCCGCCTATGATGTTTTAGTCTGTGTACTGAACTCTATGCATGACCCCTTTTGTAAGTTATGCCGACTACTATGTAGTAGCTATCGTGCTCCTTTCATTATGCATGTTTCATCATGAATGATCCTTGTGTTTGCAAATTTCTCAGTGCTGAACCCCTGTTATATATTAGCAGGATGGTTAGACCAGGTGGTCGTGGTCGTGGTGGCAATGCCCCACCACCACCTGAGTACATGGCTGGTATGATCCAACAGTTTGAACTGAACCGCCAATTCATGGAAAATATGATGGCTCAGTTTCCTCGCCCCAATATGGACCAGCAACCAACCCTAGTAACTCTGCAGGATTTCATGCGCCTGAACCCAACTGTGTACCGCAGCTCAACTCAGCCTCTGGATGCTGATGATTGGCTCCGTGACATCACCTATGAGATGGAGTCTGCCAATGTAGCCCCTGCCAGCTATGTCAACTTTGCTTCCTTCTTTCTGAAGGGACCCGCAGCTCAATGGTGGGACAGCCACAGGCGTACTCTGCCAGCTGGAACAATCATCACCTGGCCAGACTTCCAAGCTGCTTTCCGTGCCCGCTTCATTCCTCAGGGAGTCATGGACCGGAAGAAGCGTGAGTTCCGCAACCTCACCCAAGGCAACAAAACTGTTGAAGCTTATCAGCGGGAGTTTCTGGACTTGTCTCGCTATGCTGAAGAGGACATTGCAACTGATGCACGCAGACAGGAGAAGTTCCGTGATGACCTTCAAGATGACATCAAGCTCGCACTTCTAGTGCATGACTTTGCTGATTTCGCCACCTTGGTGAACAAGGCCATCAATGTCGAAACTGGTATGCAGGAATACCAGAGCTCTCACAGGCGCAACCGTGACACGGGCTCATCTTCGGGCTCGCCCTCACAGAAGCGTAAGATATGGATCCCGAACAGCATGTACCGTCCAAATGCATCTGCCCCAAGACAGACCTATGCTGCACCCCGTCTGCCTCCACCGCCATCTAGGCAGTCAAGACTTCCAACTCCACCATCCCAAGCCCCTGTTCCCACTCCCAATAATGTCCTGTGCTTCAGGTGTGGTCAACCAGGACACCGTGCTAGAGAATGCAACCAGAACCAGAATCAACTGGCCCTTCCAGCAACTCGCCGTGGTAACAACCAGCCCCGCAAGAACAATACTAAGTCTTATGGTCGTGCTCATGCCAACCACGTTGATCTCAACGAAGCTCAAGACCAGCCTGCTACTGTGATGGGACACTCCTCGTAAATTCAGCACCAGCATCCATTTTATTTTATACAGGTGCATCGCATTCATTCATGTCAGAAGATTTTGCATACAAGCACGACGTTAAATGTGAGGAGATGAACACCTCGGTACTGGTCAAAACCCCCGTGGGACAGTGTCAAACCTCCTTGGTTGGCATCGATGTCCCCGTGGAAATCGAAGGGCTGGAATTCTATGCCTCTCCCATTATCCTGAAGTCGTCTAACATCGACCTCATTTTGGGTATGGATTGGTTGAAAGCGCATACTGCTTCTATAGTTTGCGCCACTAAGACCGTCCATCTGCTACACCCTTCAGATGAAATAGTTGCTTACCAAGCTCATCTGGTGCAAAATGCCGAGGCCAGGCTCTATGCATTGAATGCATTGAACGCTGCACCACTCGAGGGCATTGAAAACATTCCCGTCGTGCGTGAATTCCTCGACGTGTTTCCTGAAGAACTTCCAGGGATTCCCCCTGCTAGAGCTGTCGAATTCATCATCGACTTGAAACCAGGCACCACTCCTATAGCCAAGCGACCCTACAAAATGTCGCCGCATGAACTCCTTGAGCTTAAGGAGGAAATCGACAAATCTCTTCGCAAAGGATTCATTCGCCCAAGTTGCTCTCCTTGGGGAGCACCTTCTCTCTTTGTCAAGAAGAAGGATGGGACAAACCGGTTAGTTCAAGACTACCGTCCTATAAATCAGGCTACCATTCAGAATAAATAGCCTCTTCCTCGGATCAATGATCTGTATGATCAACTGGCGGGTTCGTCAGTGTTCTCTAAGCTCGACTTGAGGTTGGGTTACCACCAGATCCGTGTTCGCGAAGCGAATATCCCAAAGACCGTCTTCGTGACTCGCTATGGTTCATACGAGTACACCGTCATGTCTTTCGGTTTAACCAATGCTCCAGCCACCTTCTCTCGTCTGATGAACTATATATTCATGGATTACCTCGACAATTTCGTTGTGGTTTATCTGGATGATATCTTGGTATTTTCCAAGAACGAAGAAGAAATGCTGAACATCTTCGACTTGTGCAGGAAAAGCTACGAGAGCATCAACTATATGCCAAGTTCTCCAAATGTGAATTCTGGCTACCGGAAGTAACCTATCTTGGGCATGTCATCTCTAAGGATGGTATTGCCGTCAACCCTGAACGAGTCCAGGCTATCCTTGATTGGACTCCTCCCAAGAACGTTAAGCAAGTCAGAAGTTTTCTCGGTCTCGCCAGCTATTGCCGTCGATTCGTCGAGAACATCTCCAAGATCGCCAGGCCTCTGACTAACCTGTTACATAAGGGCGTCAAGTTCCAATGGACAAACAAATGTCAGGAAAGTTTCCAGGCACTCAAAGACAAGTTGACTTCTGCCCCAGTTCTAGCTCCTCCTGATACTAAGAAGGACTTCGTCATTTACTGCGACGCTTCCCGTCAAGGATTAGGCTGTGTCCTAATGCAAGACCGCAAAGTGATTGCTTATGCCTCTCGGCAATTGCGCCCTCACGAAGATAACTACCCAGTTCATGACCTCGAACTTGCTGCTGTCATTCATGCGCTGAAGCAGTGGCGACATTACCTTCTCGGTAATCGCTGCGAGATCTTCACTGACCACCAAAGTCTGAAGTATCTGTTTACTCAGCCAGACCTGAACCTCCGTCAGCAGAGATGGATGGAGCTTGTTGCAGACTTTGACTTGGGTATTTCCTATACGCCAGGCAAGGCTAATGTAATGGCTGATGCCTTGAGCCGAAAGTCTTACTGCAACCACCTCCAGGTTCACAAAGTTCAGCCCTCGCTTGTTGAAGAATTCAGGAAGCTGAACCTCCATATTGTTCCTCCGGGTGCACTCGCTCCCCCTCCTAAGGAGTTTGGCAAGGTGAACCTCCATGTTGTTACCCAGGGTTCCCTCAATAACCTAGTTGCTAAACCAGATCTCGTGGACAGCATCAAAAGGCTACAGAAGTATGACTCTGAAGCCCACAAGATTAAGCGCTACCTCGCAGAAGGAAGGCCCTCATTCTTCACTATTGCTGAAGATGGCACCTTATACTTCAAGGGCCGCCTAGTGGTGCCATGTGCAGAGAAAAACCTGGATATGACACAGGAAGTTATGAAAGAAGCTCATGATACGCCTCTATGTATCCATCCTGGTAGTACAAAGATGTACCAAGACATCCGTCAGAGATTCTGGTGGTCTAATATGAAACAAGACATTGCTTGTTATGTTGCTGAGTGTGACGTTTGCCGTCGTATCAAAGCAGAACATCAAAGGCCTGCTGGAACTCTGCAACCTATCTCTATTCCTGAATGGAAATGGGACCATGTTGAGATGGACTTCGTCACTGGATTTCCCAAATCACATAAAGGTAATGATGCTATTCTTGTCGTCATTAACCGGCTTTCCAAAGTTGCACATTTTCTAGTGGTCAAAGAAACGATCACTGCTAGCCAGTTGGCAACGCTCTATATGTCCAGGATTGTTTCACTCCACGGTATTCCATTGGTTATCAGCTCAGACCGTGGCAGCTTATTCACTTCAAGATTCTGGGCAAGTTTCCAAGAAGCTATGGGAACTCATCCGTCATTCAGTACTGCATTTCATCCTCAGTCGCAGGGGCAAGTTGAACGCGTCAACCAAGTTCTCGAAGACATGCTTCGAGCTTGTGTTATTTCCTTCGGCAAGAAATGGGAGGAATCTCTCCCGTATGCTGAGTTCTCTTATAATAATAGCTATCAAGCTAGTCTGAAGATGGCCCCCTTCGAAGTGTTATATGGACGAAAGTGCCGAACCCCTCTGAACTGGTCAGAAACTGGGGAACGTCCACTCTTTGGTCCGGATATTATCCAAGATACCGAAGAACAAGTCCGCATTATCCGTGAGAATCTCAAGACTGCTCAGTCACGTCAGAAGAGTCAGTATGACCGTCATCATAAAGACATGGTCTATCAACCTGGCGAAAAGGCTTATCTTCGAGTCACCCCTATGAAGGGTGCTCACCGCTTCGGAATCAAGGGCAAACTAGCTCCTCGATATATTGGCCCATTCACTATTCTCGAAAGGCGTGGAAAAGTGGCATACCAACTGGAGCTACCGCCGAACCTTTCTCAGGTTCACGATGTGTTCCATGTGTCACAGCTCCGCCGTTGCTTCAAGGACCCAATCCGAGCTGTGGATCATGAAGTGCTCGAATTGCAGCAGGACCTCTCCTATAAGGAGCATCCGGTCCGCATTCTCGACCAAGCTGAACGCTGCACACGTCAGAAGGCGATCAAGTTTCTCAAGGTCCAGTGGTTGCACCATTCTGAAGATGAGGCCACTTGGGAACGCGAGGATCGTCTGCGCGAAGAATACACCGCACTGTTTCCTTCTACCTCCTAAATCTCGGGACGAGATTTCTTGTAGTGGAGGAGATTTGTAACGCCTGGACAATCATGCTACAGTAATCTCACGTTAATGATGGCACGTCACCTCTGTCACTGTAATTAATCTTGAGTTAATTCAAAACCGTTTCTAATTTAAATCCTAAATAAGTCAAACGAGAAAAGTTTTCAAATATTAAAATAAAAATGTTCGGGAGATGCCTTATTTTGCATAAGTAAATATGGTGTGGTAAACACATTTTTATAAAATGCCTAAATAGTTTAAATTGAAATAAAACAGAAAAGCAAATAAATAAAAGAAAAGAAATTACAACAAAAGAAAACAGAACAAAAACAAAAAGAGGAGCCCCCCCATTGGACCCTGGCCCAACTGGGCCAAACCCCAGGCCCAGCCGGCCGGCCCACCGACGCCCCACTCCCTTATCCCCTCACCAACCCCCACACACTCCACCAACGGCCACCCACTCCTCCCCCCCGAAATATCCCCTCCTCTGCCTCCCCCGATCTGGATCGAGGAGGAGGCCATCGCCGTCACGCTCGACCCCG
>NC_057808.1:259624927-259667366 GCF_018294505.1 Triticum aestivum | reverse complement strand
CTGGGCCACTGCCAGGTGGGCCTCGCCCCCCTGGGCCACTGCGAGGTGGGCCTCGCCCCCCTGAGCCACTGCCCCTGGGCCCGAACCCCGTGGCCGTATGACATATGGGGCCCAGCCCACAGAAGAAAAAAAATTAATTAATAATAATAAAATGATTTAAAAAATAAATAAAATAATAATAATAAAAATAATAAATTAATTAATAAATATATAAATAAAACAAATAATTAAAATAAATTTAATTAATTAATTAAATTAATTAAGTTAATTAATCCTGTTTAAATTAATCTAATTAGATAATTAATTTAACTAAACAGTAGTTAATTAGGTAACAGCCCCAGACAGGTGGGACCCACCTGTCAGGTTGGCCAGGTCAACGGTCAACGTTGACTACTGACGTCAGCATGACATCATGCTGATGTCATAAATCCATTTTCGAATTAAATTAAATAATTAATTAAATTCCAGAAATTAATAAAATCTTTAGAAAATCATATCTTTTAATCCGTAACTCGGATTAAAATATTTTCAACATGAAAGTTGCTCAGAACGACGAAACGAATCCGGATACGCAGTCCGTTCGTCCACCACACCTCCCTAACCTATCGAACTTGCAACTTTCCCCCTCCGGTCCATCTGTCCGAAAACGCAAAACATCGGGAATACTTTCCCGGATGTTCCCCTCCTTCGCCGGTACCACCTACTGTCGCGTTAGGACACACCTCGCACTGCTCATTGTCATGTAACGCATCGTCATGTTTATGTTTGCATTGTATTTACTGTTTCTTCCCCCTCTTCTCTCCGGTAGACTACGAGACCGACACTGCTGCTGCCAAGTTCGACTACGGAGTTGACGACCCCTCCTACTTGCCAGAGCAACCAGGCAAGCCCCCCCCCTTGATCACCAGATATCGCCAATTCTCCTCTATACTCCTTGCATTAGAGTAGTGTAGCATGTTACTGCTTTCCGATATCCTATCCTGATGCATAGCCTATCCTTGCTACTACTGTTGTTACCTTTACCTGCAATCCTACATGCTTAGTATAGGATGCTAGTTTTCCATCAGTGGCCCTACATTCTTGTCCGTCTGCTGTGCTATACTATCGGGCCGTGATCACCTGGGCGGTGATCACGGGTATATACTTTTATACTATATACATGACACATGTGATGACTAAAGTCGGGTTGGCTCGTAGGAGTACCCGCAAGTGGATCTTTGTGGCGGAGCGACAGGGCAGGTTGAGACCACCTAGGTGAGAGGTGGGCCTGGCCCTGGACGGCGTCCGCGGTTACTACGACATAACACGCTTAACGAGTTCTTGGTATTTGATCTGAGTCTGGCCATTTGGTCTATACGCACTAACCATCTACGCGGGAGTAGTTATGGGTATCCCGGCGTCGTGGTATCAGCCGAAGCCTTCGTGACGTCAGCGACTGAGTGGCGCGCGCCGGATTGGACTGGAACGCCACTAGGCTAGGTCTGCTTCCGGCCGTGTACGCAACGTGCAGGTGTGCATAGGGCGATGGGCCCAGACCCCTGCGCGGATAGGGTTAGACCGGCGTGCTGACCTCTCTATTGTGCCTAGGTGGGGCTGCGACGCGTTGATCTTACGAGGCCGGGCATGACCCAGAAAAGTGTGTCCGGCCAAATGGGATCGAGCGTGTTGGGTTATGTGGTGCACCCCTGGAGGGAAGTTTATCTATTCGAATAGCCGTGTCCCTCGGTAAAAGGACGACCCGGAGTTGTACCTTGACCTTATGACAACTAGAACCGGATACTGAATAAAATACACCCTTCCAAGTGCCAGATACAACCCGGTGATCGCTCTCTAACAGGGCGACGAGGAGGGGATCGCCGGGTAGGATTATGCTATGTGATGCTACTTGGAGGACTTCAATCTACTCTCTTCTACATGCTGCAAGATGGAGATGACCAGAAGCGTAGTCTTCGACAGGACTAGCTATCCCCCTTTTATTCTGGCATTCTGCAGTTCAGTCCACTGATATGCCCCTTTACACATATACCCATGCATATGTAGTGTAGCTCCTTGCTTGCGAGTACTTTGGATGAGTACTCACGGTTGCTTCTCTCCCTCTTTCCCCCTTTCCTTTCTATCTGGTTGTCGCAACCAGATGTTGGAGTCCAGGAGCCAGACGCCACCGTCGACGATGACACCTACGACACTGGAGGTGCCTACTACTACGTGCAGCCCGCTGACGACGACCAGGAGTAGTTAGGAGGATCCCAGGCAGGAGGCCTGCGCCTCGTTCGATCTGTATCCCAGTTTGTGCTAGCCTTCTTAAGGCAACTTGTTTAACTTATGTCTGTACTCAGATATTGTTGCTTCCGCTGACTCGTCTATGATCGAGCACTTGTATTCGAGCCCTCGAGGCCCCTGGCTTGTATTATGATGCTTGTATGACTTATTTATGTTTTAGAGTTGTGTTGTGATATCTTCCCGTGAGTCCCTGATCTTGATCGTACACATTTGCGTGCATGATTAGTGTACGGTCAAATCGGGGGCGTCACACACTTCTACGACAGCACAGGTATGACTATCTTGATTCTGTCATAAAATTGTCATGGATGTACATGCATGACAAAAAATGCGACATACTGTGACGAACACGTATCATCACGGAAGTGTGTTTTTTTGTAGTGAAACATCACAAGGCAGGTGCTAACAGAGCAGATAATGGCCCAGTTGTCCATAAAAAGGTAGGGAAAATAGCTAAAACGTGTTAGGCATGTTTACTACAACATGCTTAATACATCGACCGTATAAAACATAGCCATTAATTGCAACTATTATTGGTAAGATTGAACTGGTGAGTTCATACTTGGTAAGTCCCGAGAGGTAGTTGTTGGGGCACTTCATCTTGGCCAGAGCCCGCCCAAAGTCAGCGGCGGCGGAGGCGAGCTCTTCCTCCAGGTCGAAGCATGGATCAGTGCCGCCGACATGTGTACCTACAAGAAGCAAGTACATGTTAGAAACCAAACTGCAATTGCACAAATGATGTAAGATACTGTAAGACATGGGATGCAGCTAACCTCGACGGCAAACAACAGCATCGGCCGCTATGGCCCTGTGTAAGTACATGGACATGCATGTTAAGTACAACAGGGTTAGCATCCACGAAAAATAGCAAATGGGCAGCATCTCTAGTATGTCTTCATTGCGGAGAGTAGCATGGTAGCAAAGGGACAGATTAAAAAATGGATACAACTGTTAATTGCAATAGGCTTAACAGCATCCTAAGTCATGTTTTGTAAGTTTGTAGCCATTGAAATACAACTGTTTAAAAGTGGATTCAACTATTAATTGCAATAGGCATAATAGCCATTGAAATCGGTACTGATAAAAATGCAATTGGCAGAGTTAAACATCACAAGGCAGGTGTTGCCAGAGCAGAGAATGGCCCGGTTGTCTATAAAAAGGTAGGGAAAGTAGCTAAAACATGTTAGGCATGTTTACTAGAACATGCTTAATACATTGAACATATAGAACATAGCCATTAATTGCAACTGGTATTGGTAAGATTGAACTGGTGAGTACATACTTGGTAAGTCCTGAGAGGTAGTTGATGGGGCACTTCATCTTGGCCAGAGCCCGCCCAAAGTTAGCGGCGACGGAGGCGAGCTGTTCCTCCAGGTCGAAGCGTGGACCAGTGCCATTGACATGTGTACCAACAGGCAACCAGTAAATGGTAGAAGTTAAACTGCAATTGCACAAATGATGTGAAATACTGTAAGACATGGGATGCAGCTAACCTCGACTGCAAACAACAGCATCGGCCGTTATGACCATGCGTAAGTACATGGATAGGCATGTTAAGTACTACAGGGTTAGCATCCACCAAGAATAGCAAATGGGCAGCATCTCTAGTGATATCCTGAGTCATGTATTATAAGTTTGTTGCTGGTATTGGTGAAATTGAGCTGGACAGTTAATACTTGAACATCACACAGTGTGCAGTAATGAAATAAACAAGACATGAACATGCTTAATACATCAACCGTACAAAACATAGCCATTGCAAGTGGTATTGGTAAGATTTAGCTGGTCAGATCATACCTGTTAAGTCCTAGGGGGTAGTCGCTGGGGCACTTCATCTGGGCCAGAGCCTGCACCAAGTCGGCGGCGGCGGAGGCAATGTGTTCCTCCGGGTCAACACGCACAGCGGTCATCGCGCCTTGACCGCCATCAGCTCCTCGACCTCCACGTGATATGTGGTTGGGCTTGCGCGGCGATGCTCTGGAGGTAGGGGCGGTGGGGATTTGGAGGCATGAGGATGTTTCGCAGGCACCATTTAAGCAATTAGGACGGGGCCGTGGTAGAGATCGGTGGGTTAGCTGACTGGATCCGAGCAGAACGTAGATGTGGTTGAAGTTGTGGTTGCGACGGCGGCGGTTTGAGTTGCCGGTAGGGGGAGGCGTGGGGGGATACTGAGGAAATATGATGGGTGGGGATGTGGTTGGAGGAATAAATTCTGAAATCGCGCGCCTAATGAAAATTTCGTTGCGAAACTTGAAACTTGGGCGGGGGAAACACACAACACAGACGAAGCGCGTAAAATACTCGTGTGCGAGAAAACAGAAAATTGGGAGATTCCGTCTCCAAAAAAAGTACACGTGTAGTTGATTTTTTTCAGTCAATGGTACGCCTGGTTTATTAGGAAACATCGCACATGTAACTGACTTGTGGATCATTAACGCAAAAAATGCACATGGGTACGGCATATAAACCGTGTGTTTTGTGATCTTCTAATGATTAACGCAAAAAACGCACATGGGCACACATGCTAATCAACGCTCAAAGCCCTCAAAGGATGCTCTTACCGACATTGTACGTTAATACTACAGACTTAAAGTACTACAGGTAATTTGCTCTAATACTACAAACTTAAACTACTTCTCACATGCTGCCATCGGGGCATGCTGGCCAGACGCCGGCGTTCTCCTTCCCGGCCTTGTAGGCGACAGCCACCATGCTTCGATCTCCGCAGAGCTCTCCTCACCATGGCGTGCGGCCTCTTCTTTCTTACGGCGGCGGGACTCTCTTTTCTTGACTGCTTTCTGCCTTTTCCGCTCCTTTTGTGCGGCTTTGGCCACCTCTAGATCCACCGCCCATTCGTCCATGGTAGCCTCAAAGTCCGCCCATGTAATTGTGTGGCCGCCGGTGGTGATGAACTCGGCGCTGCGAGATGCCATCGCTTCCTTACCATGTGTGCAGTCGCGGGCGGCGAGGAACGCGGTGCGGCGGGATGTCATCGCTTCCTTACCAGTTACTATGTGCCGCGGTACCATGAACGATGCTTGGAGAGAGCTCTGGGACAGAGGGGTCGGGCAGCCGTACAGTGCGGTGGTATTTAAGAGCTCAACGACAAATGACAAAGGAAATTTGGCTTCCCTTACAATTTTTCTCGTTCATTACCACACACGGTTCATCTGCGTCGCTTCCGAAAACAGTGTGTGATGAGCCTATTATGTGTTGCATTATGATTGGCCGAAACCCCAGCCACGCGGATCGCGCGTGTGCACCATAGGATGCTCCGCGATTGAACGACAATCCACGTCCCTCACATCACACACGTGCAACTGTAGTTGGATTAGATTTATATGCGCTAAATGCCTAGAAAACACAGATAATCCCCTAAATATGTTAAATGAGCCCGGAAAAATGCCAAATTTGAACACGGTGACTTGCAAGGTGTATGTTCGTCGTAGAAAAAAAACTCTAGGGCAAAGAACAAAGAAAATTTGGATTCCCCTTCAGTCTAGGTGATTTCCCTCTCGAAAGCATGGAACATCCTCGGTGATGGTTCGATTTATGAAGGGCATGCATGACGACATAAGCCAAACCTTCTCAAATTTTTACCATGGCATGGTGAGGTCATACCATGGCACCATGCCAGGTGTCATGTTTTTCAAGAATTTATTTCATTTTTTCTATAGTTGAAAACCCAATAAACAAACATTTGTGGTTGACTATTGCCACACATTTCATCGAAATATATGCCCATTCCTTGTAAAAGGCATGAGAATTTACTAAATAGCACGATCATGGTTTTCCAGGCTGTTCTTGTGCACCTTTTCAAGCACCGATTGTTTGAATTTGAATTATGTACATTAATGCCCAGAAAATGCACATAATCCCCTAAATTTGGTAAATGAACCCGGAAAAGTGCCAAATTTGAACACGGTGATTAGCGGGGTTTATGTTCATCATAGGAAACAACTAATGGACAAAGGAAAAGGAAATTTGGATTCCCATTCAATCTCGGTGATTTACTATCGCACACGATTCATTTCCGTCGCCTTTGCGAATCGTGTGTGTTCACTCACACATGCAAAAGGAAAAAGAAAACGCTCGCCCACTTCATCCCCACCCACTCACCGCGGACTCCTCCGCAACTCTGCACCTCATCAACTTCTATCGCGGCGGACACACTAAGATTGACGGATGTTGTCGGCGGGCGAAGGTCGCGCTCCCAAAAGCACAGGATTTCGCCCCTACTGCTTTCCGTTGCCTATCTGCACCGACATTCTAGACTCTGGTAGACTGGGGTTTTCTGCGGGATTGGGCCAGGGATTTTTCTCATGGAGAAGGTAATCAACTTAGCGAAATATTCACTCATCTCTTATCGCAGTCCGTTCGTCGCTGTTAATCAACCGGCGGAAATCGTCGTGGAATCATTTTTGTTCTAGCTGATTCATGGGTGTTCATTCATGTGTCCATAGTGCGAGCACAAATCGGGCAAGTGTGGTCGCGGCCGGTCGGAAACGAAGTTCTATCTCACCATTCCGGATGAGTTCAGGGAGCGCTCGGTATGTTCAATATCAACCTACCACGGTCGGCATGGCCTAAATTTGTGAACATATACCGTTTGTTGCTACATTATCTATATATTTGCATCAAATCTTTGTTACATTATCTATTTTTAATTATATATTTTTGTACTTTGCTTTCGTCTATATATTGATCGTTCTATCAGTTACTCCCATATTAGCATCTTGCTCTGTTATTTCAATATATCTGATTTACGATCTTAATTTTCATTTCAAGTAGTACATCCCTTGCTTTGCAAGAACAGGAGTAGAAGGAAATCTTGGGCTTTACTTTGTTGATGACTCCCAGGATGTCATATTGACAACGCAGCATGGATTTACAATGACGGTTAGCGTAAAACTTGATAAAGATGGTCACTCCTATTTTGATGCAGACCTTTGGAGAAAATGTCTAAGTGTTATGAACTGAAAGCTGGCAATAAAATTCTAGTGCGTGCACCACAGCCTGGTCTAATTAACATGGATGTTTACTTCCCCAACGTCATCAGCCGATCAAAGTATGATCGAGGTATGTGTCCTTTCAACTTTCTCCATGATGTCATATTACTTAGGAAAATCAAGGTATTTATTCTGACTAATTGATCACTATTTATGCAACCAATTGTGATTTCGCTTTCTCACTCCGTTCCTAGGCAGTAACAAATTCTATTTACCAATTTATGCGCACTATATATTCTTCTGCCATGTTCTGAATAAATAATACCTTTCCACCTTTTAAGCAGGATATGTTGGATGCATAGTGAGTGATATGTATGTTACTAAGCGTACCAAATTTCACTGGAAGGACTTGAAGCATGTCATAAACTTTGTTGATAATCTGACAGAGATAGCACTGCGTATGAACACTACATTTTGGATGGGATTAATTATACCTATGGTGCACACATTGAACAAGACCAATTGTGTGCACAAAACGCTGGTAAAAAGTCTAATTTTAATGTTGATGCTCATAAACTATATATATCTTCAACGATATGTTACAATTGGTTTTTATTCTACATTTCAACAGAAATTGCCCACTGTAGCAGTTCTTAGATCGATTTGCCGGCGTGGTTGAATTACACTTGTGCCTGCTAATAACGCCAAAGTGATTGCAAGGTACTGCATTTCCTGCAAAAATGGAACCATTCAAATTAACAAGTTCTCGCTCATCATGGGAATGCATCCATATTGGAAAATTGGAGACACTGTTCTACTCATGCTCTACCAAGGCATAGGAGGGCTCTTCCTTTTCATTAACGAGATGCCGAGTCGCCGTGATCAAGCTGCATCCAGCGGATAGTTTTGGTTGTTGGCCCTCAACCTCTTAAAATATGCTAGCTGTTATTATGTTAAGTATGTAGATATGGACCATATGGTTGTTGGCCCTTAGCCTCTTAAAATGTGATAGTTCTTACTATGTTAAGTATGTAGATATGGACCATATGGTTGTCAAAACCGTGTTACAAATATCATCTGTTTGTCGAATAGTGTAACCACTATATATATGTTACTCAAATCCGATTACCCAAGTTCTTAAATTTTCATGAAAAGTATTAGTATCGTACACAGTTCATTGAGTTTGAGCGTGTGCCCGATGTCCAGAAGGTATTTGCATATTAATTGTCATATTGCAAATTCACACACATGTTAACATAAGGAAACGTATGTGTAACTTACTAATCATCGCACACGAGTACTGCAGACGCATCGTGCGATACTCCTAGGCACCGCAAGCAGCTAGTTTGCATTTTTCAAAGTTTTTTGTACACACAGAATCGCACACGAACTAATTGTATTAACCGTCTGTGTTGTAATTTCTCATCGCAAACAGTTCATCCGAGTCGGCTGTTTTCCACGTCTCACACACATCTTGTTTACACGACTCATTTGTGTTCTTTTGGCTCATCGCAAACAGTTCATCCATGTGAACTGTATGCCGCATATCACACACATCTTGTTAAGTTGAACCATTTTTGTTGTGTTCCCTAATCAAAAATAGTTCGTCTGAGTGAACCGTATGCCATATATCACACACACCTTGATCTGGCTAACTGTTTCTATTGCACTCCCTAATAGCAAACAGTTCATCGGAGCGAACTGTATGCCGTATATCACACACACATTGATATGGCTGCCCATTTTTGTTGTTCTGCCTCATTGCAAATAGTTCTAATGGATTAACCGTGTGCCCTGCATCGCACGCGCAACTAAAATCTGAACCGTGTTTGATGGCTCCGCCATCGCAAACGTTTTGCACCTTTTTTGATGGTTTTTACACCACCATTTACGATTAATGCATCGCACACAGTTTTGTCAAAGGGCCTCTGATCGTAGTGTCGCGTTAGCAGCATCCTGCAGTAGTGCCCCCTATTGCTCCTGGTCCCCAGTATGATTACCATGTGGAGCAAAGGCCTCAAAAAAAGAAGCCCAGGCTGCCAAGGCTTCCCAGTGCTGTTACTACTCAGGGCTCATCAGTGTCCTCAGCTTCAGAGAGCACAACACATTCTTTGACTGTGCCAAGAATCCTTACAAGAATCCTAAGATATCTTCTAACAGGTTCTAGAGCCATCAACAACGAAGCTATTACTCATGTATACTATACAACCAGGACATGATCTTTCCTCTTAAGCGCCTGTGTTGTGATGCTATTGTTGGTCTGCCATGCCTAGAAGAAGCTCTTGACTGTTTTCGTGAAGTTGGCCTTCTCCCATTTGTCATCGACAAGGAGCACCGGAATGAGGACCTCTTGCTGCAATTCTATGCCACTCTTCATATCTCAGGCTACAACAGGGATCCCAAGACATGGGTCCTTGAGTGGACGTCAGGTGATGTAAATCATGAAGCCAAAGCTCAAGACATCATCGAGCTAACTTTCCTGCCCACTCCTGGTGATCTCTATGAGCCAGGTTGTCAGAGCTATGAACAAGAATTGCAGAGCATTTTTCAGAAGCCATAGCCCAACTTGAGTCAAATACTAAGCATTATGAAGCCTTTGCCTGTTGATGCTGAATACCCCAAGGAATTCTTCGTCAATGACCTCGAGTACCTGCCCCGCACCATCTATCACATACTGAGGCATACTCTATATATGGTCAATCAAAGGGCATTCTCCTCACGCCAAGATTGAAGGAACCATGAAGACTTTGGTCTTCTACATTATCAATGGCATCAGGTTCAACATGCAAGACTTCTTCATTCGTCAGTTGGCAGCTTCAGGCATTAATCTATTCGGTCTCAAGTTCTATGCTCCATGGGTTATGCGGCTGATCAAGCTTCACTCCACTATCAATTATCAAGCTTCTGCGCGCAACCATGTTGTCTTTCTACCTGAAGTGGACATGTCTTATGAAGCCATATATCGTGAGCCTGCCAAAGCACCTATTCGTGAAGACAATGCTGCCTTCCAAAGCTTCACACAATCACTTGCTCGCATCCATGTGCCAAATCCTCCTACTGCTGCTTGTCCTCTTGCTGGCCAGCTCAGGCTGCCGCATCGTACTCCCACTGATGCAACAGACAATAGCCCAAAGGCCTCAAAAGTGTGCTCATGTGCTGAATGATCAAGAGCTTCTTGTTTCACTTCATGAAAAGTAGGATAGGCATCATGACTGGATGAAGCGCTAGATGCAAAGTCTTCCTGTTGATGTGAATGGGATTCGTAATCTCTCAACCAAGAAATGCTTTGTTGCTCATGAAGCTTGTCGGCGTGCCTGGAAGAGCCTCACTATGCTATGCTCTGAAGATGATCTTCAAGCAAATGGCTTCACTGAACGCTTCAAGTTTGACTCCAGGCCTCCATAATCAGCAACATGGCGTAACACCTTCCATTGAAGATTCCGAGTAATCGTCTTCTACTCCAACTGTTGTTGCAAGAGTCATTGATGAGGAAGATGATGCCACTTCACAAGCCATGGCTTCACTGTATCACGATTCTGCACCAGGCCCTTCTACACCGCCAAACTCCAACGTCGACCTGGCTGCCCCAACATCTTCTCCAACACCTCCGGGGAACGCTTAGACACTCTATGTCTTCACTCATTTTTGGTCATTCCTGACAATAGCGGGAGAAGCTTATGAGTTGATAGTCTTCAAGCGGGTCTATATGGGTCGGGTGCTTATTCTTTGCTAAGTTTTACAACTCTTGTTCTTGAACTATTGGCTTTGAGTTGTAACACTTAAACCTTGATGGTCGTCTGCAACTTTTGCTTCTACCTTATATTGCGATGATAAATTCCGCATTCTGCAGACGCCCATTTCTCATTGTGCATGTCATTATCTTCACTACATTTTTGTATGCATGATGAATTATCTTCATGAATTAAGCGAGATCTCCACAAAGCAGAACATGCCATGTGCATTTGCATTCAAAGGCAAATTACCTATATGACCATCTTCAGGGGGAGCCCCTCTTTAACTTCATGAAGACATAGATCTCGTTCTTTAACTTCACATATCATTATCCCCGTTGAAAACATCAACCAGTTTGTCATCAATCACCAAAAAGGGGGAGATTGTAAGTGCATCTAGTACCACCCCCAGTTGGTTTTGAAGTATTGACGACAAACGTTGTTGAGGGACTAATGTGTTTGTGAGAATTGCAGGATAACATAGGTAGAAGCCCCTCATTGATTCGGTTTACCTACCAGAGATGACCCCTAAAAATGTGTGAAGACATTGAAGACAGTGGTGGTTCGTGAAGACATTCACGTCGAAGATAATGACGTGTGAAGACATTCACTTGAAGACAATGGAGTGCGAAGACATAGTTTCTTTCGTACTTTCATTTTCTTCTTTCTTGAGTCATAGGAACCACCGAACTGTTAAGTGGGGTCCAAGTGAACAAAGTTAGAAAACTGATGTGATGCTCAACCCAAATCCTATGTCTTCGAGTGAAGACAATGAGAGTAAATCTTATCCAGAGTTGGATGAGTCAACTTTGCTTGTAGCCCAAGTCAAGCTGCCGCGTGTGTTTGAAATTCGACCGTCGGACACGTGTTGGTTCCTTAGTGACCCAGGGTCTTTTCAGACATATCAGGTCGGGTTGCCTCCTAGCTATAAATAGCCCACCCCCTACACCATAAATTGGTGGCTGCTCAGAGTTAGTGCACGGCTTTTGTCATTTGAGAGCAACCCACCTCCGAAGCCTTTGAGAGAGAACCCTTGCAAGGACAAAGCCCAAAACACCCAGAGCCAGAGAGTGTTAGGCATCACTTAAGTTTTTCTGTCCACGTGATCTGAAGACTTATTACACTTGAGGGCTGTATCCTCCAGCCAGTTAGGCGTCACCAAGGTTGTCAGAATCGCGATTCTGTTATACGATTCTACGACTTTACGATCCAAACTAACCCCTCTGATTCTATGATTTTAGTTATAGAATCTACGTTTTACGATTCTGGTAGTGAAGATTCTACGATTTGTGATCCTACCATCAGAGCTTCGATCCAATTCAAAATCGCGATGCTGACAACCTTGGGCGTCACGTTCTGAGGATCCAAGAGTCATTGTGGATCGCCGATGAATGGAGTCTGTGAAGGTTTGGAAGTCTACCTTGAAGACTTACCAGAGTGATTGGGCGAGGACTAAGTTTCCTTAGCTCAAGGGGAATAAGGTGAAGACACGGTCTTTTGAGTTTGATCGCAGCCTCTCTAACCAGACGTACAGTTGTCACAGCAACTGGAACTGGTCTACCAAATCATTGTCTTCATCAAGCTACTGGTGATATCACCTCCCTTCACTTACTGTTCAGTTTCATGAAGTAATTGCTTGGTTACCCTGTTAGGTTTCACTTCGTGAAGACAATCTCTTTGTCTGCATAATTGGCTTCATACTGTCTTCCTATTCTGATCTGTTCTACCTAGCTGCTATTTGTCTTCATGCTTTCATTGTACTGCTTACTTGACTATGGCATGTCTAGTATAGCTTACCTTCTGCTGCATATCATATAGGTTCAATTTGGTTCTCTGTCTTAGAAGACATTGAGTCGTTGAAGACTTTCATAAAAATCGCATATTCACCCCCCTCTAGTCGATAACTAGCACTTTCAATTGGTATCAAAGCAAGGTGCTCCCTTGTTCTATGTGATTCGGTTTAACCACCTGGAGTTTTAGCTATGTCAACTGTAGGGATAATCAGGGTCTCCGCTGCATGCCCCATCTTCGATGGCATTGATTGCCCCTTCTAGAAGAATAAGATGCACATGAATCTTGAAGCCATTGACATTGACCTCTAGTATGTCGTCAAGACTAGCCTTCCCGAAGTCGGTGAAGGCGTCACCGCTGCTGATGTTAAGAGATCGGCGCAACTGGACTCAACCACCACGAACATCATTTCACTACAAAAAAAAGACACATCCGTGACATTTTGGGCCGAACGAATTTTTTTTCCGTCATACTTATGACACTTCTATGGCGATAATTATGACAAAACCCGGTATCATCATAGATGTGGTGGGTCCAACTTCTATGACAAAAAATCTTGACAGAAAATGGGCTTTTCATCCTGGGCGGGCCGGAGACGCAGCTGCATGACATTCTTTGGGCCATCCATGACGGAAAAAACCGTGGTAGAAGCGAGGGCGAGGAAAATATCGGGGAGTTCCCGGTTACGGTGGGTGGTTGGGGGCCGAGCGATGCGCGTTTCTCTCGTACGTACGCGCGTGTGTGCGAGGCATAGGGCTCTAACTGAACCCGAGCAAGGCGTTGGGCTCTAACTGAACCCGAGCGATTGCACTGCAGGCTACGCGTTATTGAACCCGAGTGATCGATCGATCCCTTGCTGTTAACTGAACCCGAGTGATTCCTTTGCTACTGCTGCTAACTGAAGCCGATCGAACACTGTTGCCTCCTTCCCTTGATGAACAATGAGCGTTGTTGAGGGGGTTTGGATGAACAGTTCCCGGTGGGGGGTTGGATGAACAGGACCCCATGGTAGTAGAGGCCGTTGCCGCTGGATGAACAGTACCCCGATCGATCGAGCCGGTGGATGAACAGGACCCCGTGGAGGGCTGGATGAACAGGACCCTGTGGAGGGCTGGTTGAACAGTAGCCAGTGGAGGGCTGGTTGAACAGTAGCCAGTGGAGGGCTGGTTGAACAGTAGCCGATGGAGGGTTGGATGAACAGTAGCCCGTGGAGGGGTGGTTGAACAGGACCCCGTGGAGAGGGTTGGCTGAACAGTAGCCGGTGGAGGAGTGGTGGAGGCTAGATGAACAGGAGCCCGTGGCTGAACAGTCATAGGTGGAGGCGGGAGGAGGTCGAGGGTGGATGAACAGGAGCCCGTGGAGGTAGTCGACAGTGGATGAACAGTAGCCCGTGGAGGCAGTCGACGGTGGAGACGAACAGTATCCCGTGGAGTCCTGTTTTGCGGTACGCCACACCCCTCCCGATGAACAGGACCCCCGTTTCGACCGTAGCACTCTACCACAAGTCCGCTTCCTCCGTTTTGCGGTATGCCACACCCCTCCCGATCAACAGGACCCCGTTTCGACCGTAGGAGGTCCGTTTCCTCCGTTTTGCGGTACGCCAGACCCCTCCCAATGAATAGGATCCCGTTTCGACCATGGTCGGTTGAACACAAGGCCGTTTCCTCCGTTCTGCAGTACGCCAGGCCTCGTTTCCATCGGCGGTTCTGTCCAAGCCGGTTAGATCCCGATGAACACGACGATGCATTTCGTTCCGACCCAGCCGGTTGCCTCCCCATGAACACGACGACGGCGCAGCTTCTCCGTTCCGACCCAGCCATGTACACAAGCCGTGGCCGTACGTATGTGCGAGTAGGCATTCGAGACCCCGCCCGTATGTACATACGTGGCCGTTTTTTCTTTCTTGCACCCTGGCCGCTGTACGTACGTGTACATGCTACGTGCGCGCCTCTACTACGACACGTGCGCGCCTCTACATTGACCAGTACGTACGTACATGTTTGCGACCAGAATGACAACGCTATGTACGCTTCGACAAGGTGGGTCCCGACTGTCAGGCACTTCCTTCCGTGTGAAGATGTAGCTGGTGGGTCCCAGCAGTCAGGGGGCGAATATTTTTTTGCCCGTAATATGGGCGCACTTCCTTGCGTGCGAAGATATAGCTGGTTGGTCCCAGCAGTCAGGGAGAAACATTTTTTGTGAAATATGGTGGCCCATCCGGTGGGTCCCTGCTGTCAGGTGGAGGGACAATTATTTTGCACGAAATAAGGAGGCACTTCCTTGCTGCGGCCGTGGACCCAGCTGTCAACCTCTCCACGTACAGTACTCTTCCGATGGAAGTCGTTCGTTGACCACATTGACCACGCCGCGCCGAGAGCACCAGGGCGGTGGACGATGGCGAGGCCTAGGAAGGGGACGACGTTGAGCCGGGGAAGACACGGTAGTGGATGCCCACGGGGAGAGGAGTACGAGGGTTCACTGGTTCGGCTGCGGTGTGGGGATGCCGTCGCCGCAGGGCCTGGCCAGCGGTGAGAGTGGTAGGGGGCGGTGAGGCCTCCGCGGCAGCACAGCCGGCCACGGGAGGCAGGAGCAGGCGGCACGATCGGCGCTGCTTTGGGCGCCTGGAGCAAGAAGACCAGAAGTTGAAGAATCACGACGGACGTTGGATGGACATCGTATGGTCACTGCAGCTAGACTCGTTTATATTGACTAAGTTGACAAAGCCCTTGGTACGCGTCAACTTAGTAGGTCCACAGGTCAGCCTCCGAAACGGTGCGCCCCAGATGTCAGGGGGAGGAATCATTTTTTGGGCGGCTGAAGCTAGAATATCCGAGATTGAAGAAGAAGCACGACATCCATTGGATGGACATCCAACAGACACTGCTGCTAGAACCGTTTGTTGACTATAAGCTGACAAAGCCTTGCATACGCGTCAACTTAGTAGTCCCACAAGTGTGTGGCAGAGAACTTATAGCCCATTTGCGATTTGCAAGAATGTACAACGCATTTTTGAATTCTAATGGAATTTACTATAGCCCATTTACAGTTTGTTAAAAGTACAACCCATTTTCTAGCTAGGGCAATGATTAATAACTTCAACCAACCATTCAAAACAGAATTAAATAAAATTTCCCACATTTTGATGGGATCTAAAATATTTTTGTCCCAAAATTTCTAGTCAGATTAAATACAATTTCAATATAAATTTGTATTACGTAAAAATCCAACGAAACATTGCGCGCGCAACAATTAATGAAATTAAAATTTTCAAAATCCAAAAGTAATATTTTATAAACTAATTACGTGTTTGGTGCATTTTTTATAGTTACTGCCTAGTTTTTATAATTAAATCCCATTTATTATTTCTTAAAGCCCATTTTCTTGTTAAGCCTAATGCATACCTCCTAGGAAAGATTTGCAGCCCAGCGGGGCGGAGAATAACAAGTTGACCCGGATTGTGTACAACTGTCGGCCCAGGTGCATTGCTGATGTTGAAAAAAAGGCCTGTGTAGTACATTACAAACTTACATGGCTACTCAGCCCACATTCAGCAACGCTGGAAAGGCCCAAACAAGGCTTCTGTACAACTTCTTGAAGTCACTGAGCTCAATTAATAACTTAAGAAAAAAGTTAGTGTACAGTGGAACCTAATTAAAGGCCATCACGAGCTAAGAAATAATTCAACGGGTCCCACTTGTGCGTGTGCGTGTGTGTGTGTGTGTGAGAGAGAGAGAGAGAGACCCATCGGTCGATGCTCGTAAATACATCTTTCAGCAATATGCATTGATGATGCTTAGTAAAAACTTATATAGTTGACACAATCATATAGAACATCATAGCACACCGAACTTGCATACAAAAATTTCACGCAAACGGCACAATCAGGGTGGAAGCAGTGGATCGCTATGGGTAGGGCTATGTTGAAACCAACGAACTCGTACATAACGGTTCATCGTCTTTATCAATGACGGGGAAATGTCTTGAATGATGTGCAAAGAAAACAGACAGACAACACAATATATAAGTTCTGCTAGAACATTAAGTTGATGTACAGTCCTTTCTAAAAAAAGTTCAGGTAAAAAAATAGAACAGGTCACAATCAAATGTACTGGCACATCAGTGCTTCACACCCGTAGCTCGGATTTAACCAGTATCTAACAAGATTCAGTTGTTACCTCAAATTAGAGCACATCCAGGCAGCTAGCCGTGCCTCTTCTCCCAAAGAAGCAGTGGCCTCCGTCGCGCGATGGAGTAGGCCCAGTGCCATCCATCGCTCCGAGCAAAACGGGGAAAGTCTGACGTTGACTCCTGTAATGGACGTCGTCGACGGACCCGGGCACCAGCGGCGGCTGCAGGACTTCGATTGATGGATTGACCACTTTTTTGACATGCACGAACACTCAATATTGGTACATCCCTAACATGGTCCACGGCGGCCTTGGTGGCGACGAATAGTTCAACCCCGGTTCCTGCACCGGTATCTCAACACCAATCACCTTCGGTATGGTGGACGGGTTCTTCATCCATGCCATAACCGTCAGAGCCCAGCTGTCTGGAGGAACAAACATACTTACGAGCTCACCTCCAAGGTCGTTGATAAGCTCATTCATGGACTCGTTGTTCCAAGCACGTCGAGGCATGCCGTGGAAGGTAAGCTTTGTTAAAAACTCAAGCTCAGAGGGCACTGAGCCCCATCCTGGGTGCCACCGATCAAAGCTCACCAGCGCGCCATTGCAGAACAAACGCCGGGAAGATTCGAACACACGACTGTAGTCGAAAGTTGTCCGGAACCTGACGAAGAAATCAACTGGTGGCGGACAGACTTCGACGAGCAAGTCACTTATTTGGATGTTGTGCGCAATGCCAAGAGCTTTGACAAGGTCGTCCCGCGAGACGGGAGGTCGGTCGCCATTGATGGTTACCATCAACACTTTGCCGGCAAACTGGTCGTCAAGCGCCGCCATTCCACTGTTGAGCGACAACATGCAACGCCCGAAGGCAGGACGGACCTCAGGATCTCCAGCTCGGAGATCTGCATTGAGCGGCGACATGATAGTGCACTTGAGTACAGGGAGTACAGGAGGGGGATTTGGGGGAACTGGAGTAGGAATCGAGATTCCAGAGGTGGGGGAGGGGCAGGAGATTGGGCATGAAAAGGTAGCATGAATTTTGAACACGCGCCAGTATGCTCTCGGCGCGCAAGCGCACGAAAACACCAGTGGCGCCCACATGTTGGCCTAAGAGTCCCTATTCTTTTTTTAGAGCCCGGCCTTTTTTTAGGATCTTTTGAGAGCCCGGCCTGATAGTCATAATTGACCTATTTGGCATTGCGTTACTACTCAGCCCATATTCAATGAAACCTCGCTGGCCCAAACAAGTGTACATCATCGAAAAGACACCGAGCTCAAATTATAACTTGTAAAAAGGAGATATACTCTGAACACTGGAGAATGGTGATGCCCTCATTTAGCCCACCAGCAGTTCGAGACAATAAACAGTTCGAAACAATGATATATACAACATTCAAACACTGATTAGTGACTACTACTGACATAGACAGCAAGACATGATAGTTCATAAGAAGTCATGGTACACCACCAAAACGCACCCATCTACAGCGCTCAGACTCTCGTGATCCAGACGACAATGAGATTCTAAATAGAGGCAACTATTACATAGTAAGAGTGACATAGACGAGGATGGCCAAATGACAAGGAATATGCATAACAAAAGAGAGAACTACCCATCCAGAACAAGCAGCAAAGACAACAAGTCATTCGAAGAGGGATGATCCAACACCATCATAATTTGCAGCCCCGGTTCAGCCACCAGTGATCCGGAGACACCAGTACTCCACCCTTTCGACGCAACAGCCCAATTACGTATCAACCTGAAGGCTTGAATTACATCACTGCCTTTCAGACTCGACACATCCAAGGATCAAAGTTAATCCAGATGCCTTTGTCATTCTCACCTTCTTTTGGCTGCAGGCTGTATTGTTGACAATCAGGGGAGTTTGCTCCCGAAATCCTAGGGCTCGCCGTGTAGACACAGTTTTCCATAGCAAACAGAGCCTCTCTGCCATCAAGGTCCTTGCCAACGGTGATCTCCTGGTTAATCGGATAATTGAGTCCGAGAAACAGAGAGTGTGAACCAAGGCTGTTTACCCGCCTCCAACTCAAAAATCTTGAAGGCCCCAACAAGCTGGTATCCTGCTCATAGACGTAACAGCCACTATCCGAATACTCATGTATTTCACGGTGCTTGCATACAGTGGGGTTTTTGCAATATAAATTTTCCGGCTCATGTGTCCGAATGATCATTAGTCTTTTGCCATCGTCTGATCGAGCGAGGAACTAGTTGTGCTTCCCTGTTTTTGGCAAAGGTGGTGTGATTACAAAGGGTAGTAACTGTAGGGACACTGCATCATATCAAAAAGGACAGGCATTGTTAATGTAAGATCATCATTGTTCAGAGTATGAGTAGGATAATGCAAGAAACAACATTGATATGTCCCTGTTGGAACTGGGAGGAAAATACAGGGAAATGTATACTGGGTTCAAAAATATAGAAGTGCCATGCATGGTTATACTCATGTTATCTCACAATCGATTCTTCACAGGAAACTACCATGTCATGCATGTTATGTAATCATGTTCTGTCCTCGCAAACAAATTCTTCAAGGAAACTAACAGACCATGCATTGTTATATGCTCATGTTCTGTGGGCAAAATTTTTGTGAGCATATTATTCTACCCATTGATTGCTGAAGGGCAAACATAGGTATGTACACATGATAAGCATTACAGGATTTCACTACTTCCAAATATAGAGTTCTCCATATGCACATTTACTTCCCTAATGTATGGTTAGATGAAACTGACAGTGTGATGCATGTTTCTACATCATGAAAATGAGGAAACTAACATGGCCATTGATACAGACTCATATTTAGTAGTAGATAGATTACTATAAAATAAGGAGAATATCAATATCTTCCTAACCGTTTGATTATTCAGGGGTACAAATTGGCTGTAATGACATGGTCACAATTGCATGAATTAACTCATTCCAAATATAGCTGATTTACGGCGTCTCTAATACATTGCCATAGTTCTACTCAAATTCTGCTCAAACAGGGATATGTCAATCATCACAAAAAGTTCAAACAATGTCATGGCGTCATCATTAACATTAGACGGTAACAACTTACTCGCGCCGTCCCAGCAATACGTGGTGCCATCTGCTTTGTCGATCGCGTAGATGATGCCATTGCGTTCAATAGCATCACAGAAGTGTGTAGCAGCTTTGATGACGATCCACTGCGAGCTGAGTTGTCTCCAGCTAAAGAAGGCACCGGCGGAAAGATAGGCGAGTCCCTTGTCGAACAAGGCAATTAGCTTGAAGTCTGCGTAATCCGCATGTCGTGTGGGCACTTGGCAGATTACAATCTTCTGCAAAACAAGGTGTGTCCAACTAATGACGTAATCTAGATGACTTGGACCGCAACGGTAAAACTCTATATCATGCAACAGAGGAAGAATAATCTCATGGGAGGTCTGTAAGTTCACGAGCACCAACTTTTTCCCATCTTCTCTGACGGCAGCCATCCAGTGGGAGTTCATGTCGACCCAGTACATACCTGCAAGAAGTTTCGGGCGATGGTGATCGGATCGTAGTCGAGGGAAATGATGTACGGCGACCCACTACATACCTGCAAAGAAGTTTCGGCTAATGGAGGTCGGATTGAAGTCGAGGGGCATCATGTACGCCTCAGTATCATGGTGAGCAAATCTCGCAAGACCAGATAGCAGCAAGCAGGGTGTCTTGAAAAGCTTAGGCCTCGCTTTGACGATGGCCATGTGCATGCCCCTCGAGCATGCAGCCAGCAGCAGGGCACTCAACATATCCATACACGAACAACAGAGGTCGAGGACATCACTTGAGAGATTGCTCCAATCGCGGCTCATATGGATGCTGCGCGGTTCGCGTTCGGCCATGGTGGAGTTTGGAAGGTGGGGTTTTGGGGGGCTTGATTTACGGGGGAGAAGGCTCTCGGTGCTGGAGCGGCTAGCGAGGGAATAGTGGTACTGGGGGAGGCGAGCGAGGCGAGGGTACGCGGGGGCATAGTGAGATGATGAAGAGTGACCTCAGGATCTCCAGCGAGACAGAGATGGAGATGGAGTGGTGCTAGGGGAGAGGGAGACGAGGCGAGGCATGCTATACAGCGGCGGTGACAGTGACTGCACAGTGCACAAGGTGAGTCTGACTCTGGTAACCCGGACACGCCGCCTGGACTGGTGTCACCTCGGGCGCAGGGTCTTGTCACTTCACTGTGAGGACCGGATGAATAATAGTATTTTGACCATCAAGTGTACCACAGTTGTACTACTACTAGTAGTAGGAGTAGTAGGAACATGAGTAGTACTCCCGTGCTAGCATGCCTCTGGGTTCACTTCATCCTCCAAATATCATCCATATTGCGAGCAAAAGCAAATTCTCGTGCATGCGGAAGCGCGAAGAAGGACTTTTCTTTTTTGAGGATAACCGCATAATCCTTAACTAGAGAATGTTGTGTCTCCCACGCATGTGCCAATATCCATCCAAACCAGCTGCGACACATTTTTTTATCCGTTTGCATAGGTCCCACCTGTCAGGAGGGGTGCAGAAATAAAAAGGAATCATAAAATGTCTTGCCACGGTGATTCGAAAGAGTGACCTCAACTAGCCAGTGGCACATATAGCGCTAGAAGGATGGGCACGTATAGGGACAGGCCCCACTCCTCAGTCTACCCGCGTAGCCTTTTCGTTTAGTCTACCCAGCCGTCTAATCAACTGCCTACAGGCCACTTCTCCCATTTACTTCTCCATCGGGAACCGATTATCCTCGGCTTCTTCACTACCCCTTCATCTTCATTTGCATCCAAACCACACTGCATTCACATTGTTTTAACCTCTTCACATCCTCCTGGAGTAATTCCGAAGCCCCTTTAAATAATCATCTTCTTCAGTTAGACTAGCCATCTAATCCTAATTCTCCAAACCATAGCCCTCTGGTCCAGCGGTTCCAAATGGCGAAAGAGATCGAGATGCAGGTTTTTAGCGTCCAACATGTCCTCGTCGAAGGCTCGTTGAGCATAGTTGCCATAGTTACCTACCACCCAAGGGTTGTTCATAAGTGGATCAACAATGTATCCAACTCCGTCCAAAAGGTGGAGATGAAGGTCATCGGTCTCGATGTAGAGTACACGGAGCGTGCCACTGGGAAGATCCAACGCGCCACTGTCCTTCAGCTGTGCCTCGAAGATGATGTTTTGGTGTACCACATCATACACGCACCCTCCATACCAGGTGAGCTTCATGATTTCTTGTCTCGGGAGGACATATACTTTTGTGGGGCAGCCATCGCAGGGGACAAACAGAAGTTGGAGCCATACAACCTTGATTTGAAAAGCATGGCTGGCGTACAAACCAAAATAAAAATTCTTGTAGAAGATTGTGATAAACCGACACCATCCCATTCGACGTAGCAAATTTTGTGCTCAGAACAAATCTTCAGAAGGATGACGAGACGCTGGCATTAAGGTCATCTCAATGGGAGAATTATCCCTTGACGTATGAGCGGATAAAATATGCTGCCCTCGATGCACGTGTGAGTTTCGAGATAGCTGCAAGGTCGAGAGAGCTTGTTGCGAAGCCGTCTCCCATAGAAAATGAGAAGAAGAAGAAGAAGAAGAAGAAGAAGAAGAGGAAGAAGAAGAAGAAGAGGAAGAAGAAGAAGAAGAAGAAGAGAAAGAAGAAGAAGAAGAAGAAGAAGAAGATGCTGCACTAGCAGCAGGGCATTATGGATGGATGAACTATTTCCTCTCTTGTATAAAAATATTCCCTCTCTGTGTATATTGATATAGATGGACTATTTCGATGGTGTGCATGTCTTTGGAACAAGTAGTAGTGTGGGTCTGCTTGACTATAAGAAACTATTTATCCACCTAGCTTTCTCTACTCCTCCTTCGAGTGATCGGTATGCAATGCATGTGTCCGTAGACATGACAGCTTGTCCATGGAAGTTCAACTACAGCGACCATCATGTTTCATCCACTGCCACTCGCGATTCCCACGACGCCGCTCCAACCCACGGCACCACGTCCCCCGACGTGCGCCTCACCCCTCTCGGCCGCACCGCCCCTCTGCCTTTGTGTGCATGACATGTGGGCCAACTGAAATGTGGCGAGCATCAAGTTTCTACCACAGCAACACGCGATTCCCACAACGCCGCTCGAACGCATGACACCACACGTCCCCCGACCTGCGGCTCACCCCTCTCGGGCCCACTGCCCCTCTGCCTTCGGGAGCATTACATGTGGACCAGCCACCTATCAGGTCCACATGTTATTGACTCAAAGGTAGGTGTCGTAAGGCGCTGAAGCTCAGACCCGAGGGCCCGGAGAGGTAAATGTAACTCCTGCGCCAGGCCTTGTGGTGCTATCGCTACACGAACTCGTGGCAAACTCGAGATTTGTCTCTTTACTATACATGCACGCAACAATTTAATGGACATTGTAATCTCAACATGTGGTGGGGAGCTCTAAATTTGAATTTGAAACTTATAAAACGAAAAAAATCAAAACAAATAAACTGGGAAAGAGGGAGTATACCATAGGATGTGTCCCATACGAAACAAGTCCCCTAGTTTGTCACCGCGAAGATACGGTTAGAAAGGACCACAACGTCTTCGTACTCGTACACCAACAAATCGACCGCAGACAGCAGAGTCCACCTTTGACCGCCATGTGCAAGGTTCGTGCTATCTTCTTCAATCTCACCGTTGTTCCATCGTACCAATTCAGGTGGTGGCCCATTGCATGGCTGATCCCAATGTTGGACAAACGTTCCACGGGAACGGTGTCACCGTTGTAAATGTTGTGCAAATTGATGTTGGTACCCTCTCGCACATATGCAAGCCAATCTCCACTCGCACCAAGCCTAACCTGTGAAACAGTGGGCAGGGGGAGAATTAGGAAATGGACACGGAAGTAGTCTTTAGAATGCATTTACTACATGATCAAACTCATCTTACCTGCTCATCGGACAAAATCTGAGTGCCCCTCAACGTCGGCATCTCAAGGGGCGTCAACTTGCAACTACGGCCACGCCGCGCTGGAGAGAACCCCAAGGAAACATCCTCATGCGTTGCACGGAACATCAAGATGCATTTGTATGAGTAGTTTATCTTGTGAGAGAAAAGGATGAACGAGGGAAGGCCATATTTGCAAATGTGGAGAGGGGTGTAGGTTTCTTTTTGCAAAATTGCCACCGTTTTCTTCCTATCCATCAGATATAAAATCGGATGACCTATATTGCAGGGTGGCAGGCATACCATCATCACCAACTCTGTTTTCTTATAAGAGTAGAGACTAGCAAGATGCCCGTGCGTTGCATGGAACATCAAGATCTTGTGGGAGAAAAGGATGAACAAGGGAAGGCCTTATCTGCAAATGTGGAGAGGAGTGCGGGTAAATTGTCATAGTTTCCTTCCTATCCGTCGGATATAGATAGGACGGCCTATATTGCAGGATGGCAGGCACACCATCCTCACCAACTCTGTTTTTATAAGAGTAGAGATAGGCCATCCGATTTATATCCGACGGATAGGAAGGAAACTATGGCAATTTTGCAAAAAGATACCCACACCCCTCTCCACATTTGCAAATAAGGCCTTCCCTCGTTCATCCTTTTCTCCCACAAGATAAAATACTCATACAAATGCATCTTGATGTTCCGTGCAATGCACGGGCATCTTGCTAGTATAAAAGGGGTGTGGGTATTTTTTTGCAAAATTGCCATAGTTTCCTACCTATCCGTCAGATATAAATCGGACGGCCTATACTATAGGATGGCAGGCACACCATCATCAACAACTCAGTTTTTTTATCTATTCCCATATATAGTGTGCGAATAATTTTGAAAGATGGTCGTTGGATGAAGCCAATCCGACGGTGCAGAGATGGCAAATCCGAGCACTACCGACCGTTGGATATCATCTACATTTAACCAAATTCTGCCACATGTAGAATACTCCATGGTTGAACTAAAGCATAATGCACAAATCTCAAAACACAAGCACTTCTCCTTTGTTCTAGAATCTTCCGTATCATAATTTCCCAATTTTTTTCCTAGATGAATTGCCATTATTTGTTTTTACTTTATGCTTTACAACGCATAATTCCATGAATCTTAAAATAGATTATCTTTTTTTATAAAAGCTAATTGATTTTGAATGAGATGAACTATAAAAATTAAACGAACATCTACATCATGCATATATGACTCAAAGCTTACATGCTATAGTGTGGTGTTTATTCATAATTTGGTTGCCAAATCTCATGCGTGCAATGCACGTGTACCTTACTAGTAAGAGTAGAGTAGAGATAGAGATAGAGACTACTACAACCAATGTTCTACCACTGCCACACCCACATGCGATTCCCACGACGCCTCTCCAACCCACGGCACGACGTCCCCCGACGTGCGCCTCATCCCTCTCGGCCCCACCGCTCCTCTGCCTTTGTGTGCATGACATGCGGGCCAACTGAACTACGGCGACCATCAACTTTCCACCACAGCCACACCCGATTGGACGCGGTTTGCCTGCTCCGCTCCTGTGCTCCGATCCGTACTCCCGCACCATCAAATTTTCATCCAGCGGCTGTGACACATTTCGTCCCGGGCATCAATCCTCAGCTGGAGTACTTCTGTACTACAGGTAGTACCAGCCGGTGTGGCCATCTACGCCTCATAATGCATCGACGCCCAGGTGTGGCACCCTCGCCACGGCCACGCCACCACCGGCCGGTTCATCTCGAACGAGTGAGTCACGAACCACGCCACCACCATGAGAATGACATGTGGGCCAGCCGCATTTAAGATCCGCATGTCATTGACTCATAGGCCGGTGCACTAAGCCCCTGAAGCTCGGTCCCGTGGGCCCCGAGAGGGAAATGTAACTCCTGCGGCAGGCCTTGTGGTGCTCCCGCAGTACGAGCTCGTGCCAAACCCGAATGAGATTTGGTAACCAACTAGTATGGTACACGTGCATGCACACATTCTACTCTCTATATCTATATATTTGTAAATATACGGTCAGTGGACTTCATAATACGCAAATTGTGGCCAACATATACATTTTCCGGTGTTTATACGGTCACTAGCACACCCTGGCTGAGTATGTGTGTGCATGCACGTGTAGGTTGAGCACTTGAGCGTGACCGTGTTTGTTTCGTCGTGTGCTCGGACATGCATGCATTAGGGCGTCATGCGCGTTTTTGCGTCCATGTGTATGTGTGACTGTTGCATGCATGCACGAGGTTGTAGTCCCTCACATTCACATGTTCGTAAGTCAATGCTTTGTCAAAATGTTGCATGCAAGGTTTAATCATTCGTTGTTCACGCATGCATTCCCGATATTAATACATTGGTAAAGACAATTTCTTGAGGAAAATGAGCTCATGAATTGAGTACAAAGGGGACCAAAAAGCCAGGACGGACGGAGTACTAGTAGTGAACCAGAAGGAGGGAGTAGGTACTAGTAGTACGTAACAACATGCAGTAACAAAATTCCTCTATGTGCATCCTGTCTACGTGTCTCTACTCTTATGAAAAACAGAGTTGGTGATGATGGTGTGCCTGCCATCCTGCAATATAGGCCGTCCGATTTATATCTGACAGATAGGAAGGAAACTATGGCAATTTTGCAAAAAGATACCCACACCCCTCTCCACATTTGCAAACATAAGGCCTTCTCTTGTTCATCCTTTTCTCCCACAACATAAACTACTCATACAAATGCATCTTGATTTTCCATGCAACGTATGGGCATCTTGCTAGTTATGAATAAATAACACTCTATCGACGAGCCCCATCAGACACCAAAATTCTTGGCTTCCGTGCTACAGCCAGATCTTCCCCTCGTTTCTGTTTTCCAACCCGGCGGCGGGCGGGGTGCGGTTTGCTAATAGTCGGTTTGCTCAACGGCGGTCCCACATGAAAGTGAAAATGCTAGGCAACACGCCTTCCCTAGCTATGTGGCGTGCCGAACGGGCCGTGGAGTACTCCCGCCCGGGCGTGTGGGGGTGCGACACAAACGCGGCAGGACTTTTCCTCTTACTGGCAATGTGCCCGTGCGTTGCGACGATTCCCGAGCGTGTGGGGGTGCGACGCAAATGCGGCAGGCCTTTTCCTCTTACTGGCCTAGTACATCATAGTCATTAGATGCAGATCTAATGGTCAGAAATGACGGATGGCAGACATACCATCATCACCAATTGAGTCTTTTATAGGAGTAGAGAAATGCCACAACTTACCTCACAGCCGTTAGATGCAGATCTAATGGTCAGAAATGATGGATGGCAGACACACCACCATCACCAACTAAGTCTTTTATAGGAGTAGTAGGAGTAGAGAAAAATGTATAAATTGTAACATTTGGTTCTACTCCTTGGCACGATCGATAGATAGAAATAACGATTGGAAACGCTAGGGCGGGGCTATTTCCGCCAGATAAGCAGGGTACGTAGTAGCTAGGTTGGCGCATCGTCGGTTTGGTCACATGCGGTCCGACATGTTCTAGTGTTTCTAGCAAGATGCTCATGCGTTGCACGAAGTTGACTGAAAAGGTAAGCACAACTTATAAATTGACGGATGGAGTACTAGTTACAGTGATGCATATAATTAAGCAAAGGGATCGCACATGTCAGTATTGACTGGAACGAGAATGCAATAGCACAATAAGAATTAAGGCCACGATGATGCGATCGCAGTGGTGGTTACAGGAGGCAAGAAGAAAGATGCATCCATCAACGTACGACCTCCTCCTCCTAAACTTAGTGCGCTGGGACACCGACCGGCGGCTAAGGAGCGGCGGCTTTTGTGGCGAGGTCAAGGTGCTTCTCAGCAAAGGCATCCAAGGCTTCCAGCTGGTTGAGGAAGGCCAACGTCGTAGCGTCCTCAATGGCCTTGTAGATACCTATGTACACGATTTGCTCGTACATGTGGATGTGTAGGTCGACGAATTCTTGCAGGGCGAGGCGCCTCGCGGCGAGCGCGACCTCCAGGTGGACATTCTTCATGGCGTCGGCGGGCAGTCGCAGGGCCACTAGTGCTTGAAAGAGGTTCCGGCCATGGAGGCTGATTAGGGTGGCAGGCAATGAGGAGCCCGGGCGTGCGGGCTGGAGGAGTACGGCGATGTCATCCCCGAGCTTCTTGAGGACAGTGAACTTGTTGGTGGTGGCAACGATCATCTGGTCCAACTGAGAGTCGTAGTTGGCGTCGACGGAGGCCATCCACCAGCCGGTCGCGAACACCGTCTGGAGATGATCCTCGGTGCCATGCCGCAGGCCGGCGTTGTGGACCATCTGGCACAGCCGGTTGCCGCTCGCGCGCATCGCCGCCATGGGTCTGGAGTGAGCACTTTTGCTCTTAGTGTAGGTGCTTAGGCAAATGCTCAGGTGCGTACGATGTGGTAGATGCATTGGAATGGAGGGGTGCCTTTATATGAGTGCAAACTGCGTTGCATTCACATTGTGCAGCCTCTTTTCCCGGTCCTCCTCCCATTACTTCCCTCATGCATGTATGATGCTAATTGAAGATGCATCATTGGCCGTTCAACATTTCGGGAACCGCTACCCCTCCCTCGTCTGCATTAAAGCCGTATCGGGAACTGTGCCGCCCGCTGTCAAATCGAATAGTACTGCACCGCCCGATACACGCCCGGCTAAACACGCCTCCTCGCCTCCATCAAACCCCTCCGTTAAAACCGCATGCAAACCGTGAAACCTACTCCGTCCACACGTTCGTTCATGAGCGGGCCGGAATTAAACGCAACACCGGCCAAGCTCCTCCCGTCCGCCCTTAGTTCAAACGAGGCCAGACGCCGGCCAAGCTCCTACCGTCCGCCCTCTATTTAAACGAGGCCAGACAGACAGCGGGCAAGAATCCCACCCCTCCGCCGCTCCCCCATCTCCTCCTTCACCATTTTCTCCACTCTTCCGATGGCTTTTGAGGAGCCGTTCTCCGGCATACTACCCGGCTGGGTGGCCCGCCGAGCCCTCCGGATACGGGCGAGGCTGCTCGGTGCTTCATCAACCTTGCTTGGCCCAATGGAGCCAGTTGCCGCCCCAATCCGGCGCGTGGTTCAGCAACTCGCCACTCCAGTTAAGCTCGATGAGGAGTGGCGAGTTGCTCCACGCCGGCACGGCGGCGAGCATGCTTGTACGGGAGTCGTGGCTGCCGCGTCGTATCGCGCCTCCCGTGTCTGCGGTGGGCGCGCCTCCCGTGCCTGCGGCAACACCATGCAGGCAAAGACAGAAACCGGGTGTGTGGAGAGCGACGAGTCGGTGGCCAGATTCTCTGTGTCCGCCGCCATCATCGAGGAGAAGTAGAACACAGGAGGCCGCCGCCACTTGGGTCCCATGAAGGCCACCGCCTAGGTGACGACTACGCATTCAGGTGGTTTCTTTGCTGCTTCGTCTCTTCCGAGGACCTTGGTCGACCCCGCATGTGTCTGCCGGACATGAGGAAGACAAAGGGATCCGGGGGCGGCCATTTAGATTAGGTACTCCCTCTCCGGCTGGCGGGAAATTTTTGTTCTAAGAATGGATAAATTGGATGTATCTATAACTAAAATAAGTCTAGATACATCCATTTCTAGGACAAGTATTTCCGGGCGGAGGGAGTATTAATTATACCAAGAGAGCCAGATTAGCATCGCTTAGTTCATGTAAATGTAATCATGTTTATATGAAGATCCGGATTTTTTATACGAAATCATGCATGCTTATATGAAAATAGTCTGTGTTTGCACGAATTTCATCTGGTTGGTTAGAGTTGTGAAAATGTATGCCGCTGGCGTTTGATGTCGCCCTCTGCGGAAGGAAGCGGGAGGAAATTTACCGGCTGCCGTTGGAGATGCTCTTATGCTGGAAATAATAGAGTCACATCCAATCCAGTTGAGTTAATTGTGTGTATGATTCTCCCTCTATAAAAAGTTAATTGCATGTATAGTGTACACGTGACTTGCAGGGTGGCTACAGCTTCGTACAGAAAGTTAAAAAGAAACAAGTCCATCCTTAGTCTTGTATTCTAAGTACTCTATGGGTTCCACTATCAGTACAGTAGAGAAAGAAGTATATATTAAATAATTAATATATAACATAAAAATCTAAAGTTAAAGACAGAATTCGAGCTGAGGTCATCGCATTGCGAGCATCCGGCGCTAACCAGTCCAGCACATTTTTGTTGTAGACCATGCTGGAGATATATCTCCATGTCTACTCTTATACTCCATCCATTCCTAAATATTTGTTTTTTTTCAGATTTCAAATGGACTACCACATACGGATGTGTATGTAGACATATTTTAGAGTGTAGATTCACTCATTTTGCTCTGTATGTAGTCACTTTTTGAAATCTCTAAAAAGACAAATATTTAGGAACGGAGGGAGTAGAAAACAGAGTTGGTGATGATGGTGTGCGTGCCATCCTGCAATGTAGGCCGTCAGATTTATATCTAACGGATAGGAAGGAAACTATGGCAATTTTGCAAAAAGATACCCACACCCCTCTCCACGTTTGCAAATAAGGCCTTCCCTCGTTCATCCTTTTCTCTACTCTTACTAGCAATGTGCCCGTGCGTTGCAACTGATCCAAAATACTCCCTCCGTCTGGAAATACTTGTCATCAAAATGGATAAAAAGAGATGCACCTAGAACTAAAATACGTCTAGATACACCCCCTTTTATCCATTTTGATGACAAGTATTTTCGGACGGAGGGAGTATAATAATAGATGTTCACAAACTTGAAAGAAAAACACTCTAGTTTGGTATATATCACTAAAAATATACTCATATTAGGTTTCACTCAAAATATATTCCTTCTGGCTGTTTTGATGAGGTGGGGGAGGGATGTGGTTGGTTTCAAGATACTAAGGGGTTTCCGCAAATTGGAGTAGAGAAGTGGGGTCTTGTTGCAAAAATGCCACGACTGACATCATAGTCGTTAGATGCAGATCTGATGGTCAGAAATGACGGATGGCAGACACACCATCATCACCAACTGAGTCTTTTATAGGAGTCTCTACTCTTATAAAAAACAAAGTTGTTGATGATGGTGTTCCTGCCATCCTGCAATATAGGCCATCCGATTTATATCTGACGGATAGGAAGGAAACTATGGCAATTTTGCAAAACGATACCCACACCCCTCTCCAAATTTGCATGTAAGGCATTCCCTCATTCATCCTTTTCTCCCACAAGATACACTACTCATACAAATGCATCTTGATGTTCTGTGCAACGCATGGGCATCTTGCTAGTATTGATAAAAAACAGAATTGGTGATGATGGTGTGTCTGCCATCCTGTAATATAGGCCGTCCGATTTATATCTGACGGATAGGAAGTAAACTATGGCAATTTTGCAGAAAGATACCCACTCCCCTCTCCACATTTGCAAATAAGGCCTTCCCTCGTTCATCCTTTTCTCTCACAAGATAAACTACTCATATAAATGCATCTTGATGTTCCGTGCAATGCATGGGCATCTTGCTAGTCTCTCATGATATCTGTGTGTGTTTGAAAGAGGAGTAGATAGACTACTATCAAGATCGAGGTGCCACCCTACTCCTTCGGTGTCGGGTAGTGTGTGTGTGTGTGTGTGTGTTTGAGAGAGAAGCCAGTCGATAGATTAGTATCAAGATCGAGGTGTCACCCTACTCCTTCGGTGTCGGGAAGTGTGTGTGTGTGGGTGGGTGGGTGGGGGGCAGTGACACTTACATATCTCTACTCTTATAAAAAACAGAGTTGGTGATGATGGTGTTCCTGCCATCCTGCAATATAGGACATCCGATTTATATCTGACGGATAGGAAGGAAACTATGGCAATTTTGCAAAAAGATACCCACACCCTCTCCACATTTGCAAATAAGGCATTCCCTCATTCATCCTTTTCTCCCACAAGATAAACTACTCATACAAATGCATCTTGATGTTCCGTGCAACGCATGGGCATCTTGCTAGTAGGGAGAAGGAGTTTGTGTGACACATATCTATATTAAGGGATAGGTAGATAGGATGTGTGTGAGGCATACTTAAAGCATCACAGAGATAAACAAACGGTGTGCATGCAAGTGCCAGAGAAAATGAAGCGATAAACAATGTCTACGCGCGCACGCGCGCGCGCGTGTGTGTGTGTCTGTGTGTATATATGTGTGTGTGAGAGAGAGAGCGAAATCTCAAAACAAAAGGCACTCTCCTGGAATCCCATTGTATGTATTCATATGGTTCCGGAACTCGATTTAACCTTAGGCATATGTGTGAGAGACGTAATTATCGTCTGAGACAGGGCGGAACTAAAGGGGTGGGCGTGTTCGACAGAGAGAGCGTGTGTGTTTCTGTGTGAGAGACTTGTAGGACGGGATAGAAAGACGAATTCTAACCTTGACGGAGGGAGAGAAATACACGAAGTGCGCGTGTGAAAGGATCGATACGGTCGACTAGAGGGGGGTGAATAGGAGACTACAAATTTTAATCTTTCTTGTCGATTTTAAGGCTTAGCGGATAAATAGAGTTCACTAGATATGCAACTAGGTGAATGCAACCTATATGACAAGCAAGCTCCAAGATAAATATGCTAGGCAACAAACTAAGTAGCAAGCCAACAAGCATACAACACAAAGAAAGGTGCGAGAAAGGATTAACCACAAGTGAGACGAGGACGCGGATTTTATCCCGAAGTTCACTATTCCTTGGGGAAGAGCTACTCTCCATTTGGAGCGGTGCCGGAGCCGCCACCGAAGGCTCACCGTAATCTCCTTCGAGTCATCCCCAACGGATGAGCCTTGAATCACTCGGGGTTGGTCTTGAAGGCGACCACCACACCTTTACAAACTTCCCCGGAGCACACCACAAGCAAGGAAGCTTCCGGAGGAACCTCTAGCCGCCTAGGAGCCCAAGCTCCAAGAGTAACAAGTCAAAGGGGAAGAAATGTTGCGGGGAAGGCGATTTGGTTTGGTCAAGTTGTACATCGGGTCTTGCTCTCCCAATCCCCAAAGTTTCAACAAGTTTGGGTGGAGGGATTGAGAGTATTGAGCAAAATGGGGTGTAGCAATGGTGGAGCTCAACAAGACATTAGGGTTAGAGGTTGGAGGTGGAAGAAGAGGCTTTTTATAGTGTTCTTGGCTGGGTGGGGAAATCTGCCCGTTGGACCCCGTGCGCACGGGCTAAGTCGGCCCCGTGCGCACGGGGTACTCAGAGTGTTTCACACCACCCCGTGCGCACGGGGGTCAAAAGACCCCGTGCGCACAGGGTACTCAAAGAGTTTACACAGTACCCCATGTGCACGAGGGTCAAAAGACCCCGTGTGCACGGGGTACTCAGAGGGTTACGCAGTACCCCGTGCGCACGGGGGTCCAAAGACCCCGTGCGCACGGGGTACCCCATAACTTTCTGTCACAAACTATCTGAGTACCACAAGCACACACACACTAGGATTTTAGGTGGTAGGAGTGGGTAGGCTAAGTATATAAGGTTCGGCAATGGCATTCCCACACAACTTTCATCCACACAAACCCCTCTTAATAGTGCGGTTTTTCCTACGACTCGAAGCAAACCAAAAACTAAACCTTCGAAGCGCCGGAAGACCACGCCTTTGTCCTTTTTAAATTGAGGGTTGCACATCTCCATCACGGAGCACTTGGAACCAATATCCTGAGATAAACTTTAGTAACCGATATTAGTTCAACTAACCACATTGTCATCACACCAAAATATAGTATAAGTGCCACTTGCACTTTCAATCTCCCCCTTTTTGGTGCATTGATGACAACGTGGTTAGAGCATGGCATAGAAAATAAAAAGATTGAAAATCCATGGGACAAATAATGATCATGGAAGCTCCCCCTATATGTGTTCCCGGATAAAATGAATGCTTGAGAATGCATCAAGTACACACATAGAAGGCTCCTCCACGGTCATTATTGTCAAGACATGAGATTAACATAATAAACCTATAACGGTGCCTAGATCTCATGAGATAGTGTGGTGAGCAAATATTGTGAGACACATAATAAGCAAGATACGGTCATTGCAATAAGTTCAATAATAAAGCTAGAGTCTCACAAGCATAACTGAGTAGCTCACGCAACCACAAGTGGAAAGGAAATAAGAGTATCTCAAGCCAGCTAAAACCAATTAACAACGAGAAACACGAGGCTTGAGATCTCAACACACACACAAAACACACCCACAAACACCAACACCACTTCTCCCCCTTTGTCATCAAGACAACAAAAAGGAGAAAAATGCCAACACACAAACCCACTAGACAAGAGGAGGAGCACTCGAGGCATCATCATCATCATCAAAGCGCCATCCGGCCATCAGAAAAGATCGAGCAGTGGCCTCACTATCGTTGTCCTCTGACCCTGGACTGACCTCCTCACCGGCAGCAGCCCTACTACCTTTTGCTCACGCCTCATAAGCTTCTCCTTGTTGATTTCCTTAATTTGACGGCGCTGGATAGACTGGCACATCTTGAACATGTTGCTCAAGGTCTTGAACAGAGACTTCTTCTCTCCTCTGGCAAAGATGGCCTCTGAACCAACGGACTTGGCCTTACCACGAGGGATCCGTGCAATGGAGGACATGCTTGGGGTGAAAGTAGCACGATCCTCAGGCCTAGGGTTGCGCCCCTTCTTGATAGGCACATAAGGAGCAGGAGCAGCAGGGGTCCAGTTAGAGTTGCGCTTGGGAACAGAAGTCTTGAACGAGGCAATGTACTTGGCTGGGCAGACGGACTCAATCAATGCCTGAATGAATGGGGCATAGATCAAGGACTTGTCCTCTTGCACACACTGACGGAGCTCACAGAACATGAAGTCCAAGACATCCACCCTCTTCTTCTAATGGAATTACACAAAGACATCTAACATGGAACTCCGAATATTATGGGAATCACCTGCCTTTGGAGTGAGAGTATACCTCAGGATATGGCGCATAGTGTCGTAGAGAGGCAAAAGATCTTTGATGGACCCAGTGACAAACGATTTCTCTTGCTTGTATGCAAAAGAAATCTCATCCTTAGTGTGTTGTCCACTTTCCTGAACTCTGTCAAACTCATCAGATGCAGCCTCTTCATCAATGAATGGATAAGGAATGATCTCAGAGAACTTAGCCATAGGAGCGGAGCACTTGTGCGTTCCGGACATCCAGGTGAGGGTGCGAGCAGAGTCATTTGAAAAATACAGAGTTGCAAAGAACTGCATCACGAGGTCTTCATTGTAGGGATGGTTGAATGTGACAAACGGAATGAGACCCAATCTTCCAAGAGCTGAGTACACCCCGGGATACAGATGATCATTTTCACGTAGACTCTCAGTGTTAACTTGCTTGTGAGGAGCAAACTTCTTTGACTTGGTCATGAGGAGCTCATGATAGACCCATTACTGAAAATCATTTTTGAAGCGGGGATCCACTCCCAAACTAGTGGCAGCCGCATATGGATGGCTCTGTCTCTCAACCCATAGCTCGGGCTTGGTCCACTTGGCAAGAGGCATATTCCGGAGGTCACGCCTGCCCGGAATGGCTTGCTCAGGACTGGACTCCACTTCATCCTCATCAATACGATTATCCTCTTCTTCTCTATCTTCATCATCATTGGGGTTGACATAGTGAGCATCATCTTGCGAGTCATACTCTTCCTCTAATCATCAGAGGCCTCAACAACAGGCCGCTTGGAGGCAATACAGCGAACACGGCCCTGCCCAGACCCAGACCCCTGCCCCATGCCTTCTGACGGTTGGCGACGAGCAACTGTGAATTCCTTGGATCCTCCTTTTAGGCGCTTGCGACGAAGCTCGACCCTCTTGTCAGCGGAGTCTGAAACACACACGAGAACCCAACAACACAAAGCACGAAACACAAATGAGTACAAGTGCAAGATAGATGGCATAGGAATAGGTAGAAATGCAGGTGAAAAGCCCCTGGATACCCCGTGCGCACGGGGGTTTAGACCCCGTGGGCACGAGGATCCCGTGCGCACGGTACACGACCGTGGACATGGGGCCCCGTGCGCACGGGGGTCAAACATTCCATGGACACGGGGGTCTCCCAGCGGCAGCCACTTCCAGATCGGGATTTGGGAGTGAGTGCGGCAGGGAACCCAGAGAAACTATGCACCTGGGTACTACCTAGAGAGGAGGAGGACCAATCTAATCTAAGGAACAAAGAAACCCTAGAAATGGAAAACTTGATAGGCATCCATGGAGGGAGAACAAGGGGACAGTACCAACCGGAGGAGGACCCCATCTCGAAGAAGATCCATGGAGAAAGGAGACCGACGAAGCCCGGAGGAGATCCGGCGAGCGGAGGCGACGACGGTGGCGCTGGAGGCTCCCTGGGGAGTGGAGGGGGGCAAATGGGTGGGAATGAACCCGAGCCCCCCCCACGCCCCACCTCTTCAGGGCCAGAAACCGCAGACCCCGTGCGCACGTGGGTCCCGTGCGCACGGTACAGACCCCGTGAGCACGGGGGTCTCGTGCGCACGGTACAGGCCCGTGGGCACGGGGTATTTAGGAATTTTGACATGAGGGCCTTTTTGAAGGTTCCGGCTGAGTGTAAACTCTTACCCTGTCTTCACAAAGCACTCGGTCTATATTTCTGAATACGCCGCAAGAGAAGTCCTATCACTTATGAGAAGGGTATATGAGGAACACTTGTACCAGAAGAGAAACGAGAAACCCAAACCAACCAAATAAAACTAGAGAGAAAGGACAAGAAACACAACACACCACACACACAAAACAAACACGAACACAACCCTCAAGAGAGGGCGGTGGCCGAAGCCACCATGTTTGAGTATATTTGGTATGGCACCGCGAAGATATGAACCTTGGGCCCAAGACCAATACTCATCATTGAAGCACAAGTACCACCTAAAGTGGCTAATGTGAAAGATTTTATTTGATTTATGCACTTGTAGGATAAGATAGCTCATGAGTTGAGCTAGCTCCCCCTAGATATGTGCATACATCTAAGCAAGATAATACAAGAGTGTGTGTGTATGAGCAAGAATTTCATCCTAAGTTACTTATATCCACGATATTTAGCCCATGCCTTAACTCATGGAATCTTGCTTCTTCAAGCGGCTTGGTGAAGATGTCGGCTAGTTGATTCTCAGTGTTGACATGGAGTAACTCAATGTTTCCCTTTGCCACATGATCTCTAATGAAATGATGGCAAATCTCAATATACTTTGTCTTGCTATGTTGAACCAGATTCTCGGTGATCTTGATTGCACTTTCATTGTCACACCAAAGAGGCACTTTGTCACATTTGACAGCATAATCCATCAAAGTTTGCCTCATCCATAATAATTGAGCACACAACTTCCGGCGGCAATGTACTCGGCTTCGGCCGTAGAGAGAGATATACAATTTTGCTTCTTTGAAGACCAACTTACCAACGATCTCCCTAGGAATTGACATGAACCGGAAGTGGACTTGCGGTCAACCTTGTCTCCGGCCCAATCCAAATCCGAGTATCCCATTAACTCAAATGATGATCCTTTGGGATACCAAAGGCCCAAGTTTGGGGTATGAACCAAATATTGAAGGATTCTTTTCACTGCCGAATAGTGGCTCTCCTTAGGAGCGGATTGAAATATTGCACACATACACACACTCAACATAATATCTGGCCTACATGCACAAAGGTAAAGCAAGGAATCGATCATAGAGCGATATACCTTCTGATCCACTTTACTATTGGGATCAAGATGAAGTTGACCATTCGTGGGCATGGGTGTCTTCATTGGCTTGCCATCTTGCATTTTGAACCTCTTGAGCATGTCTTGAATATAACATGATTGGTTGATGAAGGTTCCTCCTCTCAATTGCTTCACTTGAAAACCGAGGAAGAACTTCAACTCTCCCATCATGCTCATAGCAAATTCCTTAGTCATAAGATTCTCAAACTCAACGTTAATAGCATGGTTAGTGGACCCAAAGATAATATCATCAACATATATTTGGCAAACAAACAACTCTCCTTTTACCCTCTTCGTGAAGAGAGTGGAATCTATTACCCCAATCTGGAACCCCTTCTCGCTAGGAATGTCATAAGGTGATCATACCAAGCACGAGGTGCTTGTTTGAGTCCATAGAGTGCCTTATGGAGTTCATAAATGTGAGAGGGGTGATCGGGGTCTTCGAAACCGGGAGGTTGCTTGACATACACCAACTCGTTAAGAGGACCCTTAAGAAATGCACTCTTCACATCCATTTGATATACATGATGAGAGGCATAAGCAAGCAAGATGCGAATGGATTCAAGACGGGCAACGGGGGCAAAAGTTTCACCAAAGTCCAAACCTTCAACTTGGGTGAAACCTTGTGCCACTAATCTTGCCTTGTTCCTTATTACGTGACCATGTTCATCTTGTTTGTTCTTGAAAATCCACTTTGTTCCAATGACATTATGATATTCCTTGGGTCTTTCCACAAGTGTCCACACTTTGTTGCGGGTGAAGTTGTTGAGTTCTTCATGCATGGCATCTATCCAATCCGGATCGTCAAGTGCATCTTCCACCTTAAAGGGCTCAACACAAGAGACAAACGAGTGATGTTCACAAAAGTTTTCCAAACGTCTACGAGTAGTTACCCCCTTTTTGATGCTTCCATAGATGTTCTCGGTGAGATGTTGAAGATGTTTTAGCTTGGCGGCCACCTTTTGCTCTTTGAGGTCAAGCTCTTCTTCGCTTGGTTTTGGACTTGATGAAGAAGCTTTCCCTTGGGATGTTTTAGCCTTGGAGACACCCTTCTATTTGCAACCACAGGTTCTTGCTCATTAGGAAGTGATGAAGATGAAGACACTTGTGGTTGGGATTGATCTTGATCAGACTTTGAGCTTGATCTTGAGCCTCAGTAATTGGTTCTTCATCATTTGGAAGAGCATGCTCTTGATCTTGCTCAGGAATATGAGGGACTTGATCTTGTTCTTGGATAGGTTCATGACCTCCCGAAGCATCTTGTACAAGAGGTGTCGATGATGACTTCCCTTGTGGAGACTCCACAAGACGAGCTCTTACTCCTTCTTCTTCTTCTACTTGGACATGGGGTGTTTCTTGTGGAAGAATGTGGCCTATCCCCATTGTCCTTATAGCTTGTGAAGGAGCCTCATCACCTACAACACTAGGAACTATTTGCTCCACACGGGAGCCTCTATCTTTATCAAAATCCACATTTACCGTTTCCTCAATGCACCCGGTGGATTTATTGAGAACTCGGTAAGCATGAGAGTTTGATGCATATCCAACAAATATGCCCTCATAAATTCTAGACTCAAATTTAGCTAACCGGGATTTCTTGTTTAAAATAAACACTTACAACCGAATACCCAAAAGTATTTGACGTTAGGCTTTCTCCCGATTAGGAGCTCATACGGGGTCTTGTTCTTGAGCTTGCGAAGATAAAGCCGGTTTGAAGCATGGCATGCGGTCTTGATGGCTTCGGCCCAAAGCTTGTAAGGAGACTTGTACTCATCAAGCATGGTCCTAGCCATCTCAATAAGAGTCCGATTCTTCCTCTCCGCAACACCATTTTGTTGGGGAGTATATGGTGCGGCATATTGGTGCTTTATCCCCTCTTCACTCAAGAATTCATCCATTGTATAGTTCTTGAACTCGGTGCCATTGTCACTTCGAATTTCCTTGATCTCACAGTTATGTTGACGTTGAGCTTCTTTGGCAAAGTTGATGAAGGTTTCTTGAGTTTCATGTTTAGTCTTGAGAAAGAACACCCAAGTATATCTTGTGAAGTCATCAACAATGACAAGGCAATACCTCCTCCCTCCCAAACTATCATATGTTGGAGGCCCAAACAGATCCAAATGGATAAGCTCAAGGGGCCTCAAGGTGGTGATGGCAGTCTTCACTTTATGAGCTTTTTCATGAAGCTTTCCGGCAATGCAAGCACTACAAGGACGATCTTTGGCAAAATACACATTGGTTAGTCCAAGGATGTGCTCCCCCTTTAAGAGAGATTGTAAATTTCTCATGCCCACGTGGGCTAGCCTACGGTGCCAAAGCCACCCCACATCGGCCTTGGCCATTAGGCATGTTGCAAGGTGAGTTTTCTGTTTTGAGAAATCAACCACGTAAAGGTTGTCTTCAACATGCCCAACGAAGACCACTTTGAGATTGCTTCTCTTAAAGACGGTAACATGGAATTCATCAAAATGTGAATCATATCCGGCACGAGCCAATTGAATAGTTGAAAGTAAATTGTAGTGAATGGATTGGACAGGCATGACATTTGAAAGTGAAGAACCATTAGAGACTACCACCTTGCCCAAACCCAATACCTTGCCCTTGCTATTTTCACCAAAAGAGATGTTCGAAGAGGCCTTGAGTGAATCAACGAACTCCACAAGCATCTCCCTTTCTCCGGTCATATGATTGGTGCATCCACTATCTATCACCCATTGAGTTCCACCGGAGACATGGTCCTACAAGAATCAAGCTTTGGTTATAGGTACCCATTTTGCAATGGGTCCTGGTGAGTTAGCAACAAGGGTCTTGGGGACCCAAATAGTCCAAGCATAATCATCATAGTTAGTCCCAACAAATTTTGCAAAGGTATAGCCATCATCTCCTCCCATGAGGACATAAGATGGATTGTTCTTGCCGGCAAAATTCTTGAGAACGGCCTTGTCCCTGAAAGTGCGTTATATCGACTAGAGGGGGAGTGAATAGGCGATTTTTATGAATTCTTCACTGAGGAATTTGCCAGTGAGGAAATTCCTTAGCGAAGAACTACTTGCAGAGGAATAAGTACTCAAAAGTATGCATAGCAGAACACAAGCATGGTCATCATGATGAAATGAAGACAAGCACAGAGTACAGAAAGCGTAAACACAGGATAACACATGATGAAGACAAACAGACTAAAGAAATTGAACTGAGGAAATTGAGAAAGTCTTCAGCCAAAGTCTTCAAACACAGATATGAATAAGCATACAACACAGTAATGAGGAAATGAAAGAGTTGAGGAAATAGAACCAGTAGGCTTGGTGAAGACAATGATTTGGTAGACCAGTTCCAACTGCTGTCTCAGTTGTACGTCTGGTTGGAGCGGCTAGGTATTTAAACCTGAGGACACACAGTCCCGGACACACAGTCCTCACCGTATTATCCTTGAGCTAAGGTCACACAGACCTCGCCCAATCACTCGTGGTAAGTCTTTAGGTGACTTCCAAACCTTCGCAGACTCGGTCACTCGGCGATCCACAATTTCCTCTTGGATGCTCTAGACCATGACGCCTAACCGTCTGGAAGAAGCACAGTCTTCAAAGGTAACAAGCGTCGGATCCACGCAGGATCAATCTCTTCAGTGATGCTCAATCACTTTAGGTTTGTGGGTGTTTGGGTTTGGGTTTTCCTCACTTGATGATTTTCGCTCAAAGTCCTCAGAGGATGGGATGCTCTCAAATGACAAGTGTCAGTTTCTCTCGGAGCAGCCAACCAGCTAGTGGTTGTAGGGGGCGGCTATTTATAGCCTAGGGAGCAGCCCGGCATGATAAGACATAAATGCCCTTAACTGATATGACCGTTAGGTGGGTAGATATTTTGGGACAGCTGGCGCATAGCACAGCAACGGTCGGAAATTTGAGTATCAAATTCCTCAGGGCTATCATGTTCCTCACTGTGTAGGCAATCCGCACTGGCGAATTCCTAACTCCTCAGTCAGAACAAATTCCTCAGAGACCAAAAGAACTTCGTCTCTATCACTAAAGAATATGACTGAACTGTATGAGATTTCCAATGGCTTCACTCGAAGGGATTGGTAGGTGTAGGATTTTGAGTTGAGCATCACATGGAAATTTTTCCTTAGTATTTCCTCGACCCCCTTTAACAATACGGTGTTTCGATGACTCAAGAAAGGGAAAATGAAACTACGAAAACAAAAGTCTTCACGCTTCATGTTCCTCAAATGAATACCAAGTCTTCAAGGTCACCCCAATTTCTTCACTTTCAAAGTCTTCAGAAAGTCTTCAGAAATCCAAAGTCTTCAGTCGAAGAACTTCATTTTTAGGGGTCGACTTTCTCTGTAAATATCAAACTCCTCATAAACTTATAGACATGTGTACACTCATAAACACATTAGTCCCTTAACCTATAAGTCTTCAATACACCAAAATCACTAAGGGGCACTAGATGCACTTACAATCTCCCCCTTTTTGGTGATTGATGACAATATAGGTTAAGTTTTCAATGGGGATAAACCTATGAAGTGTAAATACTGATATTGAGGAATTTGATTGCAAGATATAGAAGAACTCCCCCTAAAGATGTGCATAGTGAGGAATTTGCTTTTGAAGCAATGCACACTTGAAGAATTGAATCATGGAGATTTCCCCCTATATCTTGTAATTCATACACGCATTTGACATAATATATGAAGAATTTGAAATGCATGATGAAATATGGTGACTGATGTAATTCAGCATGCGTGCAATAACATTAATAAGGAATAAGCATGCAGAAGAAACAACAAAAGTATCATGCCACCATAGAGTTTAAGTTTACAACTCGATCCAACAAAGTCATCAGAAGAACGAGAGTTGTAACTTAGAAAAAAA
>NC_057808.1:259604682-259624806 GCF_018294505.1 Triticum aestivum | reverse complement strand
AAAAAAACCGCCCATATAATAGACCCGCTTGAAGACTAACTCAAATTTCTCCCCCTTTGTCATCAAATGACCAAAAGGTTCGAAAATGAGGACTAACGCACCTGAAGAATATCAAGTTAATGAAGGAGCGTCAGCGTTGTCGGGGTCGTTTGTTGTAGTACGGCCTGCCGCAGTGTCGTCCAAGTCTTCATGTTCATCAGTGTCACGTGATGAAGAATAGGAGTTGGCCACCAAGGAAGGAACCTTGACCTTCTTGTACTTCTTCGGAGGAGGTGCAGCCCAGTCAAGACCTTCCTTGAGACCCATTGTCTTCAGATCTTCTTCACCATATATGTGCGACAGAACAGCCCAGGTGCGGTTGAGAGTCTCATGAAGGTAGTAGTGGTTTTTCTTCACTGCATTGTGGGTAGCAGTCATGTTGTGAAGAATTGAACCAAACTGACGTTTGACCCATTTATGATTGCGATCAACCTTCTGGTGAAGACTGAGGAGAAGCTCACGGTCAGTCTTCACCCTGGGTGCTGTGCCTTGAGGATTTTGCTTGGGTGCGTTGGCGGCAGAGTCATGGGTGGCAGAGTCATCATTGGTGGAGTAAGATGCAGCCTTACGAAATTGACCATCCAATGGACGAATGCCTTCATCAATTACAGCCGTAGCCTTGCCCTTTTCATCAGCTGAGGAAAATGTCCGTTTGAGGACTTCAATCGGGGGCAAGTAGCTGCAATGGTTCAGTGTATCAGCTTTGTGGTTGAGTGAAGACCTTGTTCTGATGAATCTCATAATCCATGGAGCATAAGGCTTCAACTCAAATGGTGACATTGCGACATTTTCCAGAGTCCTCATGAAGAAATCATGGAAGTTGACAGGAATGCCATGAATGAGATTGAAAAGCAGATTCTTCATGATGCCAATGACTTCTTCTTCATTCGAGTCGTGGCCCTTGATAGGACTCAATGTCTTCGTCAGAATGCGATAGACAGTCCAAGGCACATATAACAATTCCTTCACAAGGAATTTTGTTCTTGGGGCCTGACCTGGCTTCAAAGGCTTCATCAGCACTTGCATATAGTGATCGGTAAGCTCAGGTTCATTGTAGATGCAACAAGCACCTTCAAGGGGCGGACTGAGAGGTAAAGCACGAAGCAATTCAGTAGCTGGTGCTTTGTACTGAGTGTTTTCAGACATCCAGTCCAGCACCCATGAATTCACGTCTTCAGAGTTGCCGGTGATGTGCAGAGTTGCATAAAATTGAAGAATTAGCTCTTCATTCCAATCACATATGTCAGTGCAGAAATTTAATAGTCCAACGTCGTAGAGAACATTGAGGACTGGCCCGAAGCATGACAGAGATTCCATATCCATGTGAGGAATGTGCTCATGATCGAAGACTTTGTCTTTGTTGAACAGCACTGAGGAATAGAAATTTGCCTGGCTGGCAGTCCAGAAACGCATCTTCCTTATGCGAGCAGAGTCATAAGGGTTGTAATCAATGAAGAATATGTGCTCGCCAAAGAAATCATCAGCCTTGAATTTTTGCTTCCTTGAGAATGTATCCTTTGGCTTGGGCAAAGGAGTGTCAGTCAGTTGCATGATGACCTCAGGAATCGCAATCTCAGGTTCTTCAGGCTGAGGAATTTCTGGCTCCTCTTCAGTGGCAGCCTAGTTCTTCAAATCTTCATTTTCATTTTCTTCAGCACTAGCGGCTGGAATGTCTTCATGAGCTTCATCAGATCCCATTTGAACTGTAGTGGCTGGGGACTGAGGAATTTGCTGCAGTGGAGTGAAGAGTTGAGAATTGGGGTGCTGACTTTCCCAAAATTCATCATTCATCACTGGTGTGGTACAGCCAATGTCCACATCTTCTTCTTCAATTTCTTCAACGCCAGTCTCTTCTGCAGTAAACTGAGGCATAGGCGAGGAAACTGTGGGGGTTGAAGGGATTTTATCCACTTCAATTTCTTCATCCATCTGCTCTGACGAAGCAGCAGAAGGATTTTCTTCATCAGATCCGCTAGGGATCACATATTCTTCATCAAAAGGGATGATTTCCTTTGATGGCATGGAGGAAACTGGAACATCATCAATTGGATTAGCAAATGAGCTTGTAAATTTCTTCATCTTCTTCGGTGCTAAAGAATCTGAAGGAGCTGATGCTTTCCTTTTCTTCACTGCTGCACGCTCTGCAACCTTGGTCTTCTTCACATCTGATGCAGATGGAAGGATTGGAGTTGGAGTAGGCGCAGGAGGAGCAGAGGAATGTGGTTGATTTACTTCAGGCACAACTGATGCAGTTGCCCTGACCTCTTCATTTTCTTCAGGGGCACCACTAGTGGGTGCCCTGGCAGTTTCATCAGTGGCTGGAATGCAGTCATCAGCCCTGGAACTCACATTTTCATCAGCAGCCTGATTATCATCAGCGGTGCTGGCATGTTCTTCAGTTGGCTGAGCAGATGCTTCAGCCTGAGGAATTTCTTGTTGCAATGGGGTTGCAACATTTGAGTTGAACATCTTAGTCAGTTTGACAAACCTGACCTTGGCTCCTTTCCAATCAGCATAGTAAGCATTGAAATCAACGTTGAGGACTTTGATTTTAGATTGGATCTTTACAAGTTCATCAGTTGTCATTGAGACAACGTTGTTCTTCAGGAATTTCTCCTTCCTGTACTGTGCTTTCTTGAGCTGCCTGGCCTTCTCAAATTTCCATTTCTCTTCTTGGATGAAGGCAGTCAACATATGACTTTGACTAGGAGTCAGCTTGAAGTCAGGCATAGGAGTGTTTGGGTCCTTGTGCCAGAGATCAATGTAATCGAGGATCAACTTTGGATCCAAAAGCAGAGGCACATTTGTGCCCTTGGCTCTAGCGGCCCTGACTTGCCTGTCTCTGATGATTTCAGCAAGTTCTTCATCATCAGCTTCGTCTTCTTCAGACGGCACTTGAAAGGCGACCTACCTCTTGTGAGGACTTGGGCGAGAGCCTCGTCCAGCAGTGGTCTTAGTCTTCAGCAGAGAGGGTCCTGTTGAAGAATTTGGTGCATCTGAGGAACTAGCTTAAGCTCCTGAGGCAATAGAGATGCCTGTAGTCCTTTGGCACGTGGCAAGATGCACAAGTGCTGAGGATTTTGTCGGGGCAGCTGAGGACTTTGGAGGAGCAGGAGTAGCGTGAGGAATTGGCCGTGAGGGCTTAGCTGAGGAAATTGGCCGTGAGGGCATTGAAGAAGAGGCACTTGGCTTGTGCGCAGGCTTCTTTGCCATGGATTTCTTTGGCCTTACAGAGACCTCAGCAGCAGCAGCAGCAGCAGCAGCAGAATCTTCATTGAATTTCTTCACTACATCTTTTGCCTGTTTGGCCAGCTTGGCCTGGCGCTTGGCCCATTCTTTAGGAAACTCCTCACTGCGTTTGATGCTAGTGGGATCTGCTTCTTGGCCAGGTGCCAATGGTGGTCTTGAGCATGGAGGAGTAACCGCGAATTTCTTCATGTACTTTGGAGTCACATATCTGTACTCCCTCCACTCTCTTGCCCATCTCCTCTCAATCTTTTGAATACGCACTTTGCGCTGATTTTTATCCTCCTCAGGGGGTGTGCAGTACCCAGCATAGATGTCCTCAGGGATTTCAAAAGCAGTGTTGACCTCAGGCCTCTTTCCTCCTTTCTGTGGCTTCTTACCATCAGCCATTTTCTTCAGATGAGGAATTTGAACAATGGAATTCTCTGAAGAAGTATGCAACTTTTCTTCGAGGAACGCTGCAAATGAGTTAAGTTGATGAGAACCTAGTGATTCAGCAGCAGACATGAATACCTGTGAATAGAGTATAGTTGCGAGGAATTTGGAGAGGTCATATGCGTTCTCAGAAGGTTTTTCCAAAAGAACAAGTTTGAGGAATTTGACCAAATGAGTCTTGAAGAATTTACTAAGCGTTCTTAGTCTTAGGTTCCAGAGTTCTACAGATCAGAAATCTGCACAATTGAGGAATCTTGAAGAAAAATTATTGCTTAGAGAAACGAATCAAGAACAGATGACATGTGAGGTGTTTAGTGTGTGAAGAATTTGAAGAATAAACACCTTTTGAGGATTTTGCAGAAATCATTTGAATCAAAGAGGGCAGTAAAAGTAACTTTTAATTACCCTGAACGAAGAACACGACGAACTGTGAGGTGGAGAAGTGAAGTTCGTCTGTGCAGATCTTCCACGCCCTAACTCGGCGGAGGAAGACGGCTACGGCGGCGGCGGAGTGAAGATTTCCGCGGCCGGCGCGAGTACGACGGCGACGAGGTCGAGGCAGTGAAGCTCTTCCTCACCAGCAACGATGAAGTAGCGGCGGCGCTAGGGTTCGAGAAGCTTGAGCTGGAGAGAGGTCGAGCGAAGTAAAGGAAGTGAGGAAGGGGAGAGGGGGCATTTATAGCCACGGTGAAAAACAGTTCGCCCGAAGAAACTGGACGAACGTGCCCCTGACCCTTCTCATTCGCTTGACATGTGTCACCCACGTACTGTGAAGTGGAGATTGTGTTAGATCGTGGGTGAATAGAAAAGTATTTCGTGGGATGCGGAATGGTTTGAGCGGCAAAGCCGAAAATTTGGGTAAGATAAGTTAAAAGTTCCGTTCACAAATTCTTCAGCTGACAAGGACACAGTGAAGATTTTGAACGAGTTTCAAATAGAATGCACATGAAGAATTTGTGAATAGAATGGGTTGAGTATAGCATAGAGGGGGAAGGGTCCGATCACATTCACTTAGCAGAAAAACCAACTTGAAGAATTAGCCATAAGTGAATGATGTAGAGGACATAAACTCATACATACATACATACATATATATATATATATATATATAGCCAATGAAGAAAAATGACGAAAACAGTGAAGATTTTGCAAAGTTGAAGATTTTGAACAACTGAGGAATTTCAAAACTGAGGAAAAACTCAAATTGAAGATTTTCAACTTTTGGTGCTGGCGTGACCCACCGTATAAGAATGATGATTTCAGACACCGCGTACAATTGTCGTAGGGTTCTGAGAATCAAATTCTTCGTTAATTTCTTCACACTTAGAGTGTTATTCTTCATTGATTGAAGAAAAACATTTCTTCATGTGTTGCACATCTAAGTCATCAATTTTGCATAAGTGTTAGGATGAGTGTCCTTTTCAAAGAACATTCGAAGATTCTAGGATATTTAGCTCACACCGCAACTTGCTAAATATCTTCTCATGCAAGGGCTTAGTGAAGATATCGGCTAGTTGTTCTTCAGTCTTCACATGCTCAATAGAAATGTCACCCTTCAACACATGATCGCGAAGAAAATGATGACAAATCTGAATGTGCTTTGTCTTCGAGTGTTGAACTGGGTTGTGAGCAATCTTGACGGCACTCTCACTGTCACAGAAGAGAGGCACATTCTTCACGTTGACGCCATAGTCCTTGAGAGTTTGCTTCATCCACAACAATTGAGCACAGCAAGAGCCAGCAGCAATGTACTCAGCTTCAGCAGTAGACAGTGATACGCGGTTCTGTTTCTTCGAGGACCAACAGACCAAAGATCGTCCGAGGAAATGACATGTACCAGATGTTGACTTGCGGTCCACAAGATCACCAGCATAGTCAGAGTCAAAATATCCAATGATATCAAAAGCCGAGCCCTTGGGGTACCATAATCCAAGTGTTGGTGTGTGAGCTAGATATCGAAGAATATGTTTCACAGCCTTATGGTGTGATTCCTTCGGTGTAGCTTGAAATCAGGCACACATGCAAACACTAAGCATAATATCTGGCCTAGATGCACATAAGTACAATAAAGAACCAATCATGGAGCAGTATACCTTTTGATCAAAGTCAATACCATTTTCATCAGTGCACAGATGGCCATTTGTGGGCATCGGAATTTTGACGCCTTTGCAATCTTGCATGCCGAATTTCCTCAGTACATCCTTGAGGTATTTCTCCTGAGATATGAATATGCCATTGCGCTGTTGAAGAATTTGAAGACCTAAGAAGAATTTCAACTCTCCCATCATAGACATTTGATATTCTTCACTCATCATATAGGCAAATTCATCACTATAACGCTGGTCAGTACAGCCAAAGATGATATCATCAACATATATTTGGCACACAAACAATTCATCATCATATGATTTAGTGAAAAGTGTAGGATCGAGTGAACCGGGTTTGAAGCCTTTCTTCATGAGGAATTCCTTCAAAGTATCATACCACGCCCGAGGGGCCTGCTTGAGGCCATAGAGGGCCTTATTGAGTCTGAAGACTTTGTCAGGATGCTTAGGATCTTCAAAACCTGGGGGTTGAGCAACATATACTTCTTCCTCAAGCTTACCATTGAGGAATGCACTTTTCACATCCATTTGATATAAAGTGATATCATGATGGTTAGCATAGGCGATTAATATGCGAATAGCTTCAAGTCTAGCAACAGGTGCAAAAGTTTCATCGAAATCAATTCCTTCAACCTGTGTGTAGCCTTGAGCTACTAGCCATGCCTTATTCCTCACCACAAAGCCATTTTCATCTTGCTTGTTGCGGTAGATCCACTTTGTGCCAATGATATTATGTTTGCGAGGATCTGGACGATTGACCAGTTCCCAAACGTTGTTGAGCTCGAACTGATGTAATTCTTCTTGCATGGCCTGAATCCACTCAGGCTCCAGAAATGTTTCATCTACCTTAGTGGGCTCTGTGATAGAGACAAAAGCATAGTGCCCACAAAAGTTAGATAAATGTGAAGCTTTTGAGCATGTGAGAGGACCTGGTGCTTTAATGTCATCGATGATCTTTTCAACTTGCACTTCTTTTGCAACGCGAGGATGAGTTGGTTGTCATCGAGGAATTTGATCAGCATTTTCTTCAGCACCATTTTCTTCAGGATTTTCTTCAGGTGCATTAGCTCGACGTTCTTCACGTTCTGGAATGAATTCTTCAGCAGATTCTTCGGTAGGAATGACATCCTCAGTAGCCTTGAACCTGATGGATTCCTTAGGTGCTGGTTCATCTAACACAGAAGGTAGGTGCTCTCTTTGCGAGCCATTAGTTTCATCGAACCGCACATCTACAGTTTCAACAACCTTGTGAAGAACGTTGTTGAAGACACTGTAGGTGTGCGAGTCCTTTCCGTAACCAAGCATAAAACCTTCATGTGCTTTCGTGCAAATTTAGCATTGTGATGAGGATCTCTAATCCAACATTTAGCACCGAAGACTTTGAAATAACTCACATTTGGTTTCTTGTCAGTGAGGAGTTCATAGGCAGTCATCTTGAAGAATTTGTGAAGATATACCCTGTTGATGATGTGGCACGCAGTATAAATTGCCTCAATCCGGAAGTGACGAGGCATCTTGTACTCATCAAGCATAGTGCAAGCCATCTCACCAAGAGTTCTGTTCTTGCGCGCCACGATGCCATTTTGCTGAGGAGTGTAAGGAGCAGATAACTCATGAGTAATACCAAGTTCATCAATATAGTCATCAAGACCAGAATTCTTGAACTCAGTTCCATTGCCACTTCTGATGTGCTTGATCTTCACACCAAAGTTGGTTGAAGCCCTTGAGGAAAATCGTTTGAAGACTTCCTGCACTTCAAGTTTGTAAGTAACAATGTGTACCCAAGTGTAACGAGAGTAATCATCGACAATAACAAAGCCATAGAGAGATGCATCATTTGTGACTGCTGAGTAATGGTTAGGACCGAAGAGATCCATATGAAGCAATTCAAATGGTCGAGTAGTGGTCATGATAGGCTTCGCTGGATGCTTAGCCTTGGTCATCTTTCCAGCTTCACAAGCTCCACACAAGTGATCCTTGAGAAATTTGACATTCTCAATGCCAATGACATGCTTCTTCTTCGCAAGCGTGTGCAAATTCCTCATGCTTGCATGACCAAGTCGTCGATGCCATAGCCAGCCTTCTAAAGCTTTTGCAAGTAGGCACACGGCTGGTTGCGGTCCTGTAGACAAATCAACAATATACAAGTCTCCTCTCCTAAAGCCTTCGAAGACTTTGGAATTGTCAGCTTCCATAACCACAACACACCGATACTTGCCAAAGACAACAACCATATCAAGATCACAAAGCATTGAGACAGACATGAGGTTGTATCCTAAGGACTCGACAAGCATGACTTTGTCCATGTGTCGATCCTTTGTGATCGCAACCTTACCTAGACCCAATACCTAACTTTTTCCTTTGTCAGCGAAGATGATATGCTTCAGATGCGATGGTGATAAGGGAGCATCCATCAATAGATTCTTGTCACCAGTCATGTGATTTGTACATCCACTATCGAGGACCCACTCAGTGGCTTTGGGTTGATCATCCTGCAGATGAATTAGTGCAGCTTACGAACTTCATATACTCATCAGTGAAGAATATGACATCACAATTCATCAGACCAATTTCATCAAGCAATGCAACAATTAAAACAGTATGAGGACGTGAGAAATGAAAGTTCATTTCTTCATGATTAGCCTACGTCCTTTCAGGCACTTTTCAGGTCTCCAGCAAATTCTTCAGATGTTTGAGCACGTCTGGAGACCTGACCCTGCATAAGAGATTAGTTCTTTTTCTTCACCACCCACATCTGAAGGGGTGGCAAAGAGTTCATCACTCTACGAGCTCCATAAGAGAAAGGTGGCATAGAAGCCAATCCATTTTGTTTCACATAAGAGGAGTTAGGGTAAGCATATGAATAAGCAGAGAAATTCTTCGAGGACTTATGAACATAATGATTAGAAGAATAATGCTCATATTCATAGCCCTTGGCTCTTCCCTGCGAAACAAAGTTGTTAGCACAATGATGTTCAAATGAGGACTTTGATCCTATTGAGGAATTTGATCCATGTGAGGAATTTGGTCCGTATGAGGACTTGGATCCATATGAAGAATTTGATCTGGGGTTCCTATTCTTCACAGGTGGTGTCATGAGGACATTCACCTGAAGACTTTCAAGGCACCTTTTGGGAACCCAGATTTTCTTCATAGGAGAACCATTCCTGCAGTTAGTGCCAACATATCTAGCAAATACTTCACCATTTTGATTTTTAAACAGTTTGTAGTTGGAGTCAAATGACTCATCAGAAGAATGAGAAGATTCACATGTAAAGCCAGATAAACTAGATGGATCAACTGGAGGTCTCTTTGCAGCAACCCATGAGGTTTTGGGGTACTGCTCAGGCTTCCAATATGTACCATCAGCATTGAGTTTCCTCTCAAAGGCAATACCCTCTTTCCTAGGGTTCCTGTTGAGGATCTGCTTTTTAAGCACATCACAAAGAGTCTGATGCCCTTTGAGGCTTTTGTACATGCCTGTCATGTACAATTCCTTCAGCCCTGCATCGTCAGTGATACTAGCAATGTCCTCAGATGAGGAATTAGTGATAGCAGAGACAGTTGAAGAATTTGTAGCATTAGAAGCATTTGAACGTTCAGGTGAAGAATTAGCAGATTCACGTTCAATGCATTTCAAACATGGAGGAACAAATTCTTCCTGAGCAGCGCTGATTTGTTGAGCAAGTAATGAACCGCGCTCCTTCTGAAGATCTTCATAACTCACTCTTAGCTTCTCAAGATCTTGCTTTCTTTGAAGAAATTCATAAGAAAGCTTCTCATGACCAGACAAGAGAGTGTTATGATGACCTTGAAGGTTGTCAAACCTAGTCTGAAGTCTCTGAAGACTTTCAGTCAGGGTTTTAGTGCGATCCATTTATTCACCCAACATATCATCACTTTTGTCTAGCATGTTTTGAACCTTTTCAAGGGCCCTTTGTTGTTTCACAGCAAGTTTAGAATAGCTGGGCTTAAGGTTTTCATCAGATTCATTTTCACTTGATTCAGAGGAGGTATATTTGAGTACCTTGGCACCCTTTGCCATGAAGCAATAGGTGGGAGCGTAGTCATCATTGCCTTCATCAGCCTTGTTGGTGAGGTCATTTTCTTCAGTGTTGAAGATAGACTTGCAGACGAATGCAGTAGAGAGGGCTAGGCTCGCCACACCAGATTCGGAATCCTCAGATGCCTCCTCTTCCTCATTTTCTTCAGATTCAGCCTCAGAGTCCATTTCCTTGCCAATGAATGCCCGAGCCTTCTTGGAGCTGCTCTTCTTGTGAGATGAAGACTTTGAGGATTTTGATGATGAAGATTTTGAGGATTTCTTCTTTTTCTTCGCATCATCAGAACTGTAATCCTTGTATTTCTTCTTCTTTGATTCCTTTTCCCACTGAGGACAATCTTGAATGTAGTGTCCGGGTTTCTTGCATTTGTGACAAAGCCTCTTCTTGTAGTCACTGGGTGAGGAATCATTGCTCCTTGAGGGTCTTCCAAAGCGGCCACGTCTTGAGAACTTCTGGAATTTCTTCACGAGCAGTGCTAGATCATGGCTCAGTTCTTCAGGATCACCAAGGCTGCTGTTAGAGTCATCATCTTCAGACTCAAAAACTGCCTTGGCCTTCAGTGCACGTGATCTGCCATAGCTCGAACCATAAAGATCTCTCTTTTCAGCAAGCTGGAACTCATGAGTATTTAGCCTCTCGAGGATATCAGCGGGATCAAGTGACTTGTAATCAGCATGCTCTTGTATCATCAATGCCAGAGTATCAAATGAGGAATCAAGTGGTCTCAGCAGTTTCTTCACCACCTCATGGTCGGTGATGTCAGTGGTGCCAAGTGCTTGAAGCTCATTCGAAATGTTAGTGAGACAATCGAAGGTTTGTTGAACATTTTCATTGTCGAGTCTTTTGAAGCAGTTGAAGAGATTGCAAAGAACATCAACTCGAGAGTCACGCTGTGTTGAGACTCCTTCATTGACTTTGGACAGCCTATCCCAGATAAGCTTAGCAGTTTCCAAAGCACTCACTCTTCCATACTGCCCTTTGCTCAGATGGCCACATATGATATTCTTCGCTTAAGAATCGAGTTGCTTGAATCTCTTCACATCGGTAGCGTTCAGTGAGGGTGAGACAGAGGGAACACCATTTTCCACAACATACCAGAGATCGTTATCAATTGCCTCAAGATGCATTCGCATCTTATTCTTCTAGTAGCGGTAGTCCGTCCCATCGAAGGTAGGACACCCAGCTGAGACCTTGATCATACATGCGGTCGACATAACTAAACTCCAGGCGGTTAAACCAAAATCACACAAAACAAGGGAGTACCTTGCTCTGGTACCAATTGAAAGTGTGTTATATCGACTAGAGGGGGGTGAATAGGCGATTTTTATGAATTCTTCACTGAGGAATTTGCCAGTGAGGAAATTCCTTAGCGAAGAACTACTTGCAGCGGAATAAGTACTCAAAAGTATGCATAGCAGAACACAAGCATGGTCATCATGATGAAATGAAGACAAGCACAGAGTACAGAAAGCGTAAACACAGGATAACACAGGATGAAGACAAACAGACTAAAGAAATTGAACTAAGGAAATTGAGAAAGTCTTCAGCCAAAGTCTTCAAACACAGATATGAATAAGCATACAACACAGTAATGAGGAAATGAAAGAGTTGAGGAAATAGAACCAGTAGGCTTGGTGAAGACAATGATTTGGTAGACCAGTTGCAACTGCTGTCTCAGTTGTACGTCTGGTTGGAGCGGCTAGGTATTTAAACCTGAGGACACAAAGTCCCGGACATACAGTCCTCACCGTATTCTCCTTGAGCTAAGGTCACACAGACCTCGCCCAATCACTCGTGGTAAGTCTTTAGGTGACTTCCAAACCTTCGCAGACTCGGTCACTCGGCGATCCACAATTTCCTCTTGGATGCTCTAGACCATGACGCCTAACCGTCTGGAAGAAGCACAGTCTTCAAAGGTAACAAGCGTCGGATCCACGCAGGATCAATCTCTTCAGTGATGCTCAATCACTTTAGGTTTGTGGGTGTTTGGGTTTGGGTTTTCCTCACTTGATGATTTTCGCTCAAAGTCCTCAGAGGATGGGATGCTCTCAAATGACAAGTGTCAGTTTCTCTCGGAGCAGCCAACCAGCTAGTGGTTGTAGGGGGCGGCTATTTATAGCCTAGGGAGCAGCCCGGCATGATAAGACATAAATGCCCTTAACTGATATGACCGTTAGGTGGGTAGATATTTTAGGACAGCTGGCTCATAGCACAGCAACGGTCGGAAATTTGAGTATCAAATTCCTCAGGGCTATCATGTTCCTCACTGTGTAGGCAATCCGCACTGGCGAATTCCTAACTCCTCAGTCAGAACAAATTCCTCAGAGACCAGAAGAACTTCGTCTCTGTCACTAAAGAATATGACTGAACTGTATGAGATTTCCAATGGCTTCACTCGAAGGGATTGGTAGGTGTAGGGATTTTGAGTTGAGCATCACATGGAAATTTTTCCTTAGTATTTCCTCGACCCCCTTTAACAATACGGTGTTTCGATGACTCAAGAAAGGGAAAATGAAACTACGAAAACAAAAGTCTTCACGCTTCATGTTCCTCAAATGAATACCAAGTCTTCAAGGTCACACCAATTTCTTCACTTTCAAAGTCTTCAGAAAGTCTTCAGAAATCCAAAGTCTTCAGTCGAAGAACTTCATTTTTAGGGGTCGACTTTCTCTGTAAATATCAAACTCCTCATAGACTTATAGACATGTGTACACTCATAAACACATTAGTCCCTTAACCTATAAGTCTTCAATACACCAAAATCACTAAGGGGCACTAGATGCACCTACAGTCCCTAATGACCTTGCCACTCCAAACACCTTCCTTTTCCTTCTCCTTCTCATTGTGCCCTTCTTGCACAAACACTACCTTTTGGGGAGGGGAAGGAGTCGGACCGATCTTCTTCTTGTTCTTCTTCTTTTTCTTACCATTCTTAGATGCGGGATCAAACCCAACTCCCTCCTTGGCAACACACTCCTTTTGGTTGCTCAAGAGGTCGTTTAGGTTTTTCTCCCCTTGGATGCATGATACAAGCCCTTTCTCAATTTGGGCCTTCAACTTCTTATTCCCCTCTTGAAGGGAGGTGCAATCATGAACAAAGTTAGCCGTACAAGCATCATCATTTAAATCTGTATGAGGTACGGAAGTGCGAGCCTTAATGGTTGTAGCTTTTAGTTGAGCATAAGACTTAGTGAGGGCAATGAGGTCACCTTTCACGACCTTGGAACTAGTCACAAGGAACTCATGCTCCTCAAGAAGTCTCGTGTGATCAACTAGAAGCTTTTCAACTCTAACGTTAAGAGCATCTTTGTTCTCAAGAGCAAGTTGCAAAGCATCATTGGTTTTAACAAAGTCAATTTGATGAGACGATAAGGCTTCCTCAAGTGATGATCTCATGACACTCTCTTCATTAAGTTTGTGCTCGAGGAGATCAACTCTCTCTTTTTCCTCTATAAGGAGGTTTTCAACGTTCTCAATAAAGTCATCGCATTCGGCAAGTGACTTAAGGAGATCGCCAAAATGAGCACGAGCTTCGCCATGAAGAGTTTTCATGAAAGCCATTAAGGATTCCTCATCATTATCCACGCCCTAATCACACTCATCCTCCACTATCTCACAGGAGACATTAGGAGTGTATTTGTCGGGTTTCTTAGATTTGGACTTTGTTTTTACCTCTTTGGCCATGAGGCACCGATGAGTGAAAGGCTTGTCCTTGTTTGGAGAGTTGAAAATGCCGGTGGTGGAGGAGGAGGTAGTGGCATGCATGGCAAAGGCGGCCGTGCCCACTTGATCATCATCACCGTCATCTTCATCTCCAGACATGTATTCTTCATGAACAAGAGCCTTGTCATCCCTCCTCTTTGCAAACTTGGTGAACTTCTTCTTCTTGAGCACAAGCTTCTCGGACTTGTCTTCACGTCTCTCATACGGACAATCATCTACAAAGTGTCTTGGGCTATCACAATTGTAGCATTTCCTTCGTCCAAAAGATCTTCCTTGAAGATTTTTTTCCTTTGTTTGACATGGTCCCGAAGTACTTCTTGACTAAGAGTGCCAAGTCTTCCGCAAAATCATTTGCCAGGCACGAGGTGTCAATGTCCTCCTCACATATCTCTTCACTCACTTCTTCCTCCCTTGAGGGTTGGCTTATCACTTTCTTGGCCTTCAAAGCAAGGTTGGAGTTCTTGGTTGCTTGAGCTATTGCAAAGGTTTTCTTGGACTTGGTTTCCAAAAGAACATGAGTAGAGAAAGTGGGAACAACTTGAGCCGCGGTCAACTTCTGATAGTCCGGACGTTGATGTGCCATCATGACCATGCTATGTTCCGTGAGAACCATAGCATCTATGAACTTGCCCTTGATGAAGTCATCATTTGCCCAAGTGCACCCAAAGGTTCTCAAGTTGAGCACAAGGGACTTCAACCTTCGGTAGACCTCTTCTACGGACTCACCCTCATTCCTCACAAAGACATTGCTTGCTTGAGCAAAGCCAAACGAGATCTTCGAATTGCTTCATCTCCTTCGAGAGCCTCCTCAAGGCAATCCCAAATTTCCTTTGTGATTTTGAGAAGAGCAATGGAGTCACTATAGTCTTCCGTCACAGCGGTGCGCAACATGTTGTGTGCGGTTGCATTGAGTTGGTCATCAACCACTTCCTTTGGAGTGAGATTCATTGGGTCCTTGGGGTTGAATCCATTGACCACAATCCACCACAGTTGAGTTGAAGCATTGCGCATGTAAGACTCCATATCTAGCTTCCACTTAGCAAATGCATTAGCTTTCAAAGGGGGCGAAGGCCCAACAGGATTAATGCGAGGATGTTGCAAAGGTTGAGGTGAGTAAAAGGGTTCCACGGCATTGTACTTGGGAACTTGAGTACGAGCCGGAGAAGCAAGAGGTTCCCTCGAGTCATCCGCATCATGAACGGCATTTGGATCAAACGAGTTTGATGCGGATGTTGATGGCTTCAAGCGAGCATCAATTTCCTCCTTGACCGAGGACCGAACCTCGATCAACATAGAGGCTTTGATGTCCGCAAACATTGAAAGAATATCGGCCGCGGTCAAGGGGGCACCCGGGTCAGTAGGAGCGGCGGGAGCAACGACCGGGGCACCAAGTGCCTCGTTCGCGGCGGGGGTACGTTTCGACCATCCCCCGCAACGGGTGCGCCACCTCCCTCACTCCCTAGATCAACCATATCCTCTAAGGTTGTAAAACCTTATATTAGAGCACGTGGCTCTGATACCAATTGAAAGGATCGATACGGTCGACTAGAGGGGGGTGAATAGGAAACTACAAATTTTAATCTTTCTTGTCAATTTTAAGGCTTAGCGGATAAATAGAGTTCACTATATATGCAACTAGGTGAATGCAACCTATATGACAAGCAAGCTCCAAGATAAATATGCTAGGCAACAAACTAAGTAGCAAGACAACAAGCATACAACACAAAGAAAGGTGCGGGAAAGGATTAACCACAAGTGAGACGAGGACGCGGATTTTATCCTGAAGTTCACTCTTCCTTGGGGAAGAGCTACTCTCCGTTTGGAGCGGTGCCGGAGCCAAAGCTTGTGGAACGCCACCAAAGGCTCACCGTAATCTCCTTCGAGTCACCCCCAACGGATGAGCCTCGAATCACTCGAGGTTGGTCTTGAAGGCGACCACCACACCTTTACAAACTTCTCCGGAGCACACCACAAGCAAGGAAGCTTTTGGAGGAACCTCTAGCCGCCTAGGAGCCCAAGCTCCAAGAGTAACAATTCAAAGGGTAAGAAATGTTGCGGGGAACGTGATTTGGTTTGGTCAAGTTGTAGATCGGGTCTTGCTCTTCCAATCCCCAAAGTTTCAACAAGTTTGGGTGGAGGGATTGAGACTATTGAACAAAATGGGGTGTAGCAATGGTGGAGCTCAACAAGACATTAGGGTTAGAGGTTGGAGGTGGAAGAAGAGGCTTTATATAGTGTTCTTGGTCGGGTGGGGAAATCTGCCCGTTGGACCCCGTGCGCACGAGGTACTCAGAGAGTTTTACACCACCCCGTGCGCACGGGGGTCAAAAGACCCCGTGCGCACGGGGTACTCAGAGAGTCTACACGGTACCCCGTGCGCACGGGGGTCAAAAGACCCCGTGCGCACGGGGTACTCAGAGAGTTACGCAGTACCCCGTGCGCACGGGGTACCCAGTAACTTTCTGTCACAAACTATCTGAGTACCACAAGCACACACACACACACTAGGATTTTAGGTGGTAGGAGTGGGTAGGCTAAGTGTATAAGGTTCAGCAATGGCATTCCCACACAAATTTCATCCACACAAACCCCTCTTAATAGTGCGGTTTTTCCTACGACTCGAAGCAAACCAAAAACTAAACCTTCGAAGCACCGGAAGACCACGCCTTTGTCCTTTTTAAATTGGGGGGTCGCACATCTCCATCACGGAGCACTTGGAACCAATATTCTGAGATAAACTTTAGTAACCGATATTAGTTCAACTAACCACATTGTCATCACACCAAAATATAATATAAGTGCCACTTGCACTTTCAGCGTGTGTGATTCCGATGCTCACGGGGAAATGAGATATGTATGCGTGTGAGAGAGATTGCACAATTCATTCACATATCACTATCTAGCGATTGTGGACGTGCATCGCTTGAACATAAATCAATATCTACTTTGTATCGTGGCCAAAGGTACAATATCGATTCAACGCTATAAAGATTGGACACTCACATATCACATTTTTTCTATCTAAATAAACCTTTTCAATTGTGCATGCCAAAGTTACAGTGATGTTTCTTCAAACAACCAATGTAGCTATCATGTACATACACCATTGTTACTCTTGTATACAAATTCATTAGTCTTGGATGATTTAAGGTTCTATTATGAAGTAATACATGTAATATTCATATATGAATTCAGTGGGTACAGAATTTACGAAATGGAGGCTATGTAATCATATGAGGTAACACTTTTAAGTAGCGGACTACAATATCCATTTCTTTTTGTGCGCCTCTACACTAACACGTCAATGCATTATGTTTAAAGTAAATAACCAATGGCACTAAATTATCTATTTACACGAGAAATACATAGGCTGAGCGTTTGATCCCTTTTTTTGTGAACGTGCCTCTACACCCGTACGATTGGTCGCGCCCGTGTGAACGTCCAAGTTATCGGCGCATCATCCCGAGTTATTGTCTTTTTCTGGGGTGGATTTCACACCAGTTATTAACTACTAACGCGTGCCCCGTGTACACAGGCTCACATGACCTTCCTGCTAGCACGGTCCAAAATTAGTTGAAACTGGATACGAACGATCCCGCAGGCGGCAAAATCTCCTGCCTCCTTCTAAAATTTCCGTGTCTTTAGCTTGCGAAATTCCCCTTTTGTCCTTGGCGCACGGAGAACAACAGTAACAATACCGCCCTCATCTACATAATAGGTCGGGGCTGCTTTTGTAACTTCCGGTTCCCCCCACCATACGGCACCCCCATTTCCTCTCCCCCTCCCGCAAAAACGACTAACTCCACAGCACCAGAGCATCTTACATGACGCCGTCCGTACTTCATCAGCCTTTCTACCCCTCCCCTCTCGAAACCCTAGACTGCTCATCCACTGGCGTACCATAACCCATTCACTGCCAGCGGCGTCCACCTCGCCGGATCTGCTTCTGCGGCCGCATCTACCCCTCCCACCTCCACTAGAAACAAGTAGACTGCTCATCCACCACTGTACCACAGCCCATTCAATGCCGGCCTTGTGCACGGCGCCGGATCTCGCTTCGCCGGTACTCTCGTCAACCAAAGCGCATCTGCAGCGGCTCATTCGTACTCCCCACCGGAGACGCTTTGTCCACACCCCCCGGAGCCGCCCCACCGACGCCCCCGTCGACGGCCTCTGATCCTCTTCGCCGACACCTTCCTGGACCCTACTGGAGCCGCTTCGCCGACACCATCGTCAACCCCATCGGAGTAGCTTCGCCTATACCATTTTCAACTCACGAGTCCACGGCCATAGATCCGCTTCCTCGCACCCTCATCCAACCTACCGGAGGAGCTTCTGACGCCCCGTCCACGGCCGCAGATCCGCATCATCGACACCATCCTTAACCCAACCACCGGAGCAGCTTCACTGATGCCCTCGTCCATGGCCACAGATCTGCTTCGCCCACACCGTAGTCCACCCTACCGGAGCCACTCCACAAACACGCTACTCGATGGTTCTAGATCTCCTTACCGGACCCCAAGACAGCCAGCGCAGCGTCATCACCCTTGACATTTCTAACCTGATTCCCACCGTCTGGAAAGATGCCAAGCACCCGCCACGGCCTAGGTACTTCACCTTTAAAACCGTCCAGCATCACCTGCCCGATGTACTTCAAATATACTAACATGTCGCTGTTACCTGTTATGCAGCTGGCAAAAACTACAAGGACGATGTTTCTTCTGGATCTAATAGCTTGGCCAACCAAGATCCTGGACAGAGGCATTGCTATGATCTTGTAAGTGCGTCTCTCTCTTGTATTGTTGTGTGCCTGCCAGCGTTCTTTGCTAGGATTTTTGACCAGTAATCCCTTTGTGTAGACAATGATTTCTACTACTGGCTGCTAAATTAGATATGTAGATGTCATACATGATACTACCTTGTACCTCCGTTCCTAAATATAAGTCTTTCTAGTGATTCCACTATAGGCTACATATGGAGCAAAATGAGTGAATCTACACTGGAAAATGCATCTATATACATATGTATGTGGTCCATACTGGAATTTCTACAAAGACATATATTTAGGAACAGAGGTAGTACATTACACAAAATCGTAGGTGGCATGTAGGAATTCCAGTGCACTACATTATGAAGGAAATATGTCCTAGAGGCAATAATAAAGTTATTATTTATTTCCTTATTTCATGATAAATGTTTATTATTCATGCTAGAATTGTATTAACCGGAAACATAATACATGTGTGAATACATAGACAAACAAAGTGTCGCTAGTATGCCTCTACTTGACTAGCTCGTTGATCAAAGATGGTTAAGTTTCCTAGCCATAGACATGAGTTGTCATTTGATTAACGGGATCACATCATTAGAGAATGATGTGATTGACTTGACCCATTCCGTTAGCTTAGCATTTGATCGTTTAGTATATTGCTATTGCTTTCTTCATGACTTATACATGTTCCTATGACTATGAGATTATGCAACTCCCGAATACCGGAGGAACACTTTGTGTGCTACCAAACATCACAACGTAACTGGGTGATTATAAAGGTGCTCTACAGGTGTCTCCGATGGTGTTTGTTGAGTTGGCATAGATCAAGATTAGGATTTGTCACTCCGATTGTCGGAGAGGTATCTCTGGGCCCTCTCAGTAATACACATCACAATAAGCCTTGCCAGCAATGTGACTAATGAGTTAGTTGCGGGATGATGCATTACGGAACGAGTAAAGAGACTTACTGGTAACGAGATTGAGCTAGGTATTGAGATACTGACGATCGAATCTCGGGCAAGTAACATACCGATGACAAAGGGAACAACGTATGTTGTTATGCGGTTTGACCGATAAAGATCTTCATAGAATATGTAGGAACTAATATGAGCATCTAGGTTCCGTTATTGGTTATTGACCAGAGACATGTCTCGGTCATGTCTACATAGTTCTCGAACCCGTAGGGTCTGCACGCTTAAAGTTCGGTGACGATCGGTATTATGAGTTTATGTGATTTAATGTACCGAAGGTAGTTCGGAGTCCCAGATGAGATCGGGGACATGACGAGGAGTCTCGAAATGGTCGAGACTTAAAGATCGATATATTGAACGACTATATTCGGACATCGAAAAGGTTCCGAGTGATTCGGATATTTTTCAGAGTACTGGGGAGTTACGGGAATACGGGGAAGAAGTATTGGGCCTTAATGGGCCTTAGTGGGAAGGAGAGGTGATACGTCTCCAACGTATCTATAATTTATGAAGTATTCATGCTATTATATTATCCATCTTAGATGTTTTCTATGCATTTATATGCTATTTTATATGATTTTTGGGACTAACCTATTAACCTAGTGCCCGGTGCCAGTTTTTGTTTTTTCCTTGTTTTTGAGTTTTACAGAAAAGGAATATCAAACGGAGTCCAATTGACGTGCCAATTTTTGATGATTTTTTATGGACCAAAAGAAGACCCCGGAGTAAAAGAGTTGGGCCAGGAGAGTCCCGGGCGCCCACGAGGGTGG
>NC_057808.1:259599007-259604510 GCF_018294505.1 Triticum aestivum | reverse complement strand
CACCTCCTTGGCGTGAGACCGACGCCAAAAATTCCTATAAATACAGAAACCTCGGAAAATTAACCTAGATCGGAAGTTCCGCCGCCGCAAGCCTCTGTAGCCACGAGAAATCAATCTAGGCCCTCTCCGGCACCCTACCGGAGGGGGCCATCATCACCGGTGGCCATGGAGGAGTATCCCGGAGAGGCCATCATCGCCATGAAGGCCAAGGACCAGAGGGAGAACCTTTCCCCATCTAGGGGGGAGGCCATGGAGGAGGAAGCACAAGGGGGCGAACCTCTCCTCCTCTCTCTTGGTGGCACCGGAGTGCCATTCAGAGAGAAATCATCGCCGCGATGATCGTCTTCATCAACATCACCATCATCATCACCATCCTCACCTCTTTTACGCGGTCCACTCTCCCGCACCCCGCTGTAATCCCTACTTGAACATGGTGCTTTATGCCACATATTATGATCCAATGATGTGTTGCCATCCTATGATGTTTTGAGTAGATATCCTTTGTCTTTGGGTTGATTGATGATCTAGATTGGTATGAGTTGTATGTTTTATTTTGGTGCTGTCCTATGGTGCCCTCCGTGTCGTGCAAGCGTGAGGGATTCCCTCTGTAGGGTGTTGCAATACGTTCATGATTCGCTTATAGTGGGTTGGTGAGTGACTGAAACACAAACCCGAGTAAGGGGGGTTGTTGCGTATGGGAATAAAGAGGACTTGATGCTTTAATGCTATGGTTGGGTTTTACCTTAATGATCTTTAGTAGTTGCGGATGCTTGCTAGAGTTCCAATCATAAGTGCTTATGATCCAAGTAGAGAAAGTATGTTAGCTTATGCCTCTCCCTCATATGAAATTGCAATGACGACTATCGGTCTTGTTAACAATTGCCTAGGACAATTCCGCACACCGATCCATCATTATTCCACACTCGCTATTTATAATATTTAGTAATATATTCTAACTTTATGATAATAGCACCTAACTTTATATTTTAGCTCTCTGATATCATGCAAAGTTATCCTCTTCATACACACAACATAGTTTTATTTCTCGTTTCTAGTTGGAAGCAAACGTTTGGTGTACGTAGAGTCGTATCAGTGGCAGATAGGGCTTGAGAGAATATTGATCTTACCTTTAGCTCCTTGTGGGTTCGACACTCCATACTTATCACTTCCACCTTTGGAAATTGCTACGATGATTCCCTGCACTTGGGGATTATCAAGCTCTTTTCTGGCGCCGTTGCAGGGGAGCAATAGCGTGGGGTTGATATTCCCGTGTGTGCTTGTTTGCTTTCTTCACTAAGTAGATTTTTGTTTTTCCTTTTTGTTTCTGTTTAGTTGTGGGATACAAAAAAAATCAAAGAATGAAAATACAAAAAAAAATTACTTGCCTTTCATGCCTAAAAAGTTTTTCAAAAAAAGAAGTGATTGGAAAGTTATGCATTGAAGAAGTGAGGGTCGACCTTGAGCACTTGTGTTCATGCTCACGGAAACAATGTAGAATTTTTCATGGAAGTTTCTCTGTAAATAATTATCCCCTTGTATATATCCATTGTATTATAAAAATAATGTGCCAAGCTTTGGTTTTAGGACGATTAGATTGCTTGTTTACTATGTGCAAAACAAAAACAGAAACTTTGGCTGTAGTGCGTGAATTTACATTTTTCTACTGGAAAGTCAAATGGGTCTGGAACTTTTTGCACATTACTTCTGTACAAATTTTTCAAATTATCAAATTTATTTCATAATTTTAGGAGTTACACAAGTATACTAAACTTCCAGATTACTACAGACTGTCCTGTTTAAGAAAGATTCTGTTTTTGATGCATTGATTGCTTGTTTTGATGAAACTATTGATTTCTATCAGTGGATTAAGCCATGGAAAAGTTATATTACAGTAGCTACAACGCAAAAACAAAATATGAATTGGTTTGCAACAGTACTTATAGTAGTGATTTGCTTTGTTATACTAACGGATCTCACAAAGTTTTTGTTAAGTTTTTGTGGATGAAGTGTTCGAAGAACGAGGAGTTACCGATGTGAGAAGAATAAAGAGAGGCAAGAGTTAAAGCTTGGGGATTCCCAAGGCACCCCAAGTAAATATTTCAAAGGATACTCAAGCATCTAAGCTTGGGGATGCCCCGGTTGGCATGCCATCTTTCTTCTTCGACAAATATCAGTATACCTCGGTTTTTGTTTTGTTCACATGATTTGTGTCCTTTGTGTTTTTCTTTTTCTTTAAGAACCATGCTAGTATGAGATGTCCCTTCATAAATTTATATAATACTTCATGTGCTTCACTTATATCTTTTAAGTATGATCTTATAGAATTGCTCTTTATGCTTCACTTAAATCTTTTGAGTATGGTTTTATGGAATGCTTCGTGTGCTTCACTTATATATTTCGAGCTTGGATATTGGTTAGTCTATATTGATTGTAGAATGCTCCATGAACTTCATGTATATCTTTTGGAGTATGAATAATACTATAATTTAAAGTGGGTTTGGAAGAGTGTCAACTTTAGGAATTAGTGATCCCACTATTTTGGAGGGTGTTGAATCTTAGTGTGATATTTATGAAAGTGGATTTGGAAGAGTGTCAACTTTAGCTAGTAATGATTCCACTATTTCGGAAGAGGTTCCAATTGAGTATGAGAACAAAATTGCTATCCATGATGCTACTGAAAATTATTATGAGGGAGGAATACATGCTTGTAGGAGTTGCAATAATATTAGTTTCCTCTCTATGTGCTTAAAGTTTTGAAGTTATATTTGTTTTGCCTTCCTATGCTAGTTGATTCTTGTTCCCATAAGTTGTGTGCTCACAAAATCCCTAGGCATAGGAAGTGGTTTAAATTTAAATGTGCTAGTCATATTCTTCAAGATGCTCTCTTCGTGCTTCAATTCCTATCTTTTTTATGAGCATCATTGAAATCATCATGCCTAGCTAAAAGGCACTAAAGAAAAGCGCTTGTTGGGAGACAACCCAATATTTACCCTTACCGTTTTTGTGTGTTTACATGATTAAGCTACTGTACTAATCATGTTTTATAGCTTTTGTTTCAATAAAGTGCCAAGTAAGACCTTTGGGAAGACTTGGGTGAAAGTTAATGTGATCTTGCTGTAAAAAAACAGAAACTTTGCGCTCACGAGATAAGCTGTCATTTTTTACAGAAGAGTGCTTTTGATTTTATTATTTTTGCAGAATATTAATAGAAAAATTCCTCACGTCCAGCAATTTATTTCATAATTTTTGGAGTATCCTAAGTATGGTTTATGTTCAGATCATTACAGACTGTTCTGTTTCTGACAGATTCTGTTTTTATCGCATAGTTTGCTTGTTTTCTAGTTTCTATGGCTTATATTCCTCAATATAAATTGTAGAAATGATATGGTACAGTAGGCATTGTGTGATAACAATTATGAACCTTGTCTTTGACAGTACCAAAGTGAATGGTTTGCTCTTTATCATACTAACCTATCTCACGAAGTTACGTTAAGTTTTGTGTGATTGAAGTTTTCAAGCTTTGGGTGAGATATCGATATGAGGGGAATAAGGAGTGGAAAGACCCTAAGCTTGGGGATGCCCAAGGCACCCCAAGGTAATATTCAAGGAAGACTCAAGCGCCTAAGCTTGGGGATGCCCCGGAAGGCATCCCCTCTTTCGTCTTCAAAACTATCGGTATACCTTACTCGGAGCTATATTTTTATTCGTCACATGATATGTGTTTTGCTTGGAGCGTGTTTTCAACTTTACTTGCTGTTTTAATAAAATCATTGGATCTGAAATATTGAATGAAAAAGAATCCTCCCATGGCTAGTTAATTATTTGACTACTCAGTGTTCTTACTCATATCTTTTGGAGTAGTTTGTCATTTACTCATGTGCTTCACGTATATCCTATGAGTAAATGGTTGAATGAATTGAATGTCATAAATCTGAATTTATATATGTTTCATATGCTTATAACATGGGCAGTAATGACTTCACACATAATAAGTATAGGTAGTAAACTTATTGGAAGTTAGCAAACATAGAATTGGTCACTTGAACAATTCATGAAAGAATATTGAAGGAAGAGGGATTTCGCATATAAATATACTATCTTGGACATCTTTTGTAATTGTGAGCACTCATTAAAATATGACATGCTAAAAGGTTGATGTTGGACAAGGAAGATGATATAATGGGTTATGTTTTCTTATATCTGAATTAAAGTATATTGTCATGGATCGCCCAACACATTGAGCTTGCCTTTCCCCCTCATGCTAGCCAAATTCTTTGCACTAAGTAGAGATACTACTTGTGCTTCCAAATACCCTTAAACCCGGTTTTGCCATGAGAGTCCACCATACCTACCTATGGATTGAGTAAGATCCTTCAAGTAAGTTGTCATTGGTGCAAAGCAATAAAAATTGCTCTCTAAATATGTATGATTGATTAGTGTGGAGGAAATAAGCTTTATACGATCTTGTGATGTGGAAGAAATAAAAGCGACGGACTGCATAATAAAGGTCCATATCACAAGTGGCAATATAAAGTGATGTTCCTTCGCATGAAGATTTTGTGCATCCAACCCTGAAAGCGCATGGCAACCTGTGCTTCCCTCTGCGAAGGGCCTATCTTTTACTTTTATCTCTTACCCTTATGCAAGAATCATGGTGATTTTCACCTTTCCTTTTTACATTTTATCCTTTGGCAAGCACATTGTGTTGGAAAGATCCTGATATATATATCCAATTGGATGTAAGTTTCATGAACTATTATTGTTGACATTACCCTTGAGGTAAAAGGTTGGGAGGCGAATCTATAAGCCCCTATCTTTCTCTGTGTCCGATTAAAACTTTGAACCCATAAATATCACGTGAGTGTTAGCAATTGTGAAAGACTAAATGATAGTTGAGTATGTGGAGTTTGCTAAATCAAAGCTCTGACATAGACCCTTCCTGAAAATAAGATGAATTGCAATTGTTTGATGACTGAGAATATAGTTTGTTAGCTAGTTTCAAGAAAGTTTATAATCTATACTTTAACATGTGAATAGCTTGTTACTTGATCATGAAAAGTTTTATGAAGATGAGCTACTGTTATGATATATAATGATGCTATAAAAAGTGATTGAAACTATCATTGATGAAACTTATGCACTTGCTAGCATTCACACTTCATAAATTATTTCTTTTATCATTTACCTACTCGAGGACGAGCAGGAATTAAGCTTGGGGATGCTGATGCGTCTCCAACGTATCTATAATTTATGAAGTATTCATGCTATTATATTATCCATCTTAGATGTTTTATATGCATTTATATGCTATTTTATATGATTTTTGGGACTAACCTATTAACCTAGTGCCCAGTGCCAGTTTCTGTTTTTTCCTTGTTTTTGAGTTTTATAGAAAAGGAATATCAAACGGAGTCCAATTGACGTGCCAATTTTTGACGATTTTTTATGGGCCAAAAGAAGACCGGAGCAAAAGAGTTGAGCCAGGAGAGTCCCGGGGCACCCA